>NC_134486.1:298823010-299105510 GCF_040206685.1 Ascaphus truei
GCGCCTGGTAGATTGTAAAGGAATGTGTAGTAGTCCCTAAATGCATCACTTATAATTTTGGGGTTGTGGGATACTGAGCCATTTTTAGTGTAGATGTTATGAATTTTAGCTTTAGCTTGTTTTTGCTTTAATTTACGTGCCAGCATTTTATCTGCTTTATTATTTTTTTCATAGTATTTCTGTTGAGTCCATCTTATAGCTCTTTCTGCGTTTGACACTAACAAGAGATTTAGTTCGCCCCTCACTGAGATTATTTGCCTGTAATTTTCCGGGAGGGGTTTGACTTGTGGATAAACTCTAGCTCTGATAATTTTTGTGTTAGTATTTCAATTTGTTTTTTTTTTTCTTTTTTTTTTTCGAGAAGCCAGGGCAATCAGTTTGCCTCTTATCACTGATTTGTGGGCTTCCCACAGGGTAAAAGAGGAAACATCTGGGGTATTGTTTATTTCAAAGTATTGGGCCAGGTCTTTTTCTATTAATTGGAGATTTTGTGGGTTCAATAGTAGGGATTCATTCAAGGACCACGACCTTGTTATATTTTTGGGAGTGAGACCTACTAGTCTGGTTATAAGTGTAGAATGGTCTGACCAAGCAGAGGGAGCGATTACTGCTGAGGAGATATTATCACTAATTTGTTGATCTATTAGGATATAGTCAATTCGAGAGTAGCTATTATGGGGGTGAGAAAAAAAGGAAAAGTCCTTTACTACATATGGGATTTTACAAACATTTTGGGCTCAAAGAAAAATGCCCAGTATTTAAGGACCAAAACGTTGGTTCGATAAAGCTCATACAGTATGTACTCATACCTCATAGGTGCTGCTGTTATTCATCAGCACCCACTATTAATCTTGTCTATTTGTTAAGTTTTCTTATGAACATGAGGTGTGCACAGCATGTTTTGAACTTCTGACATAGAAGTGGACAGATGGCATACACCTTTGCTAGGACAACAATGTTTTAAATGAGCCAAAAGTAACCTTCTTGTATAATCATTTAATAGTGCTGTGTACTCATTTACAAATGTGATATTTAGGCTCTATGAAGCACTTGGCATACAAGTGTTTTGCAATATTCTAAAATCCTAGAAAAAACATAAAATCTGTCACAATGGAAATTTGCCAAGGTAAGCCTTTAACAGCCCTGACAGGATGATAAAACCACAGAGTGCGCTAATAAAATATTGGCTGAAAATAATCACTGCAACTGCAAATGATGGGAGTTTGTTTCTGTGGTCGCTGGCATTATTACTCCAAAAACTCAGAGTCTAAATTTGCTTTGTATATGATCTAAAAAAAAAGAAAGAAAAAAACACCCACTGTGCATCTTCCAAGGTCTGTATCTCAGGAAGCAAGGGCCCGCCAGGCAGACATTTCTGTGGTTCAACCGCAGAGACCCCTTGCTTCCACCTAAAGGAGGGAATGTTTTTTTTTATCAAATGCTCGCATGAAGGTGAGTAAAATATAAGAAAAGCCCTCTACCAAAACAGGTAGAGACAAAAAAAATATTACAATGTATCTATATGCCTCGCGCCCATTTACCAGGCCTGTCCAGTACATAATTATATATTTTTTCCATTCATTGGGGGTTATTAATTAATTGTGATAGCAACAATCAGGGCACTTTCGAAGTTTATTGAATAACCCCCATTGTCTCACAAAAAATAGCACTTGCTCCATCTGTTGGACCAAAGCGTGCAATGTCATTGCAATGTTTAGTGAGAACGATTGAGACTGGATTATTGTAATGATTATGTATTTTATTTGACCCTAGGACGCTAGTAGTTTTCTCAAAAGCTACAATTGTACATTTGATATAAATTTCCTTCAATTGTGCATATCAGTGCACGTAGAGATCAACCACAATCAACAGCTATAATGTCTGAGTTATTGACACTCAATCTCCAGTCTTCCCTTTTTCCTGCTGCTCTACTTCTAAACTCAATGCAGGACCTCATTCCATCCGATCTTCAAGCCCTTTCCTTTCTACTCTAATTGTGTTTGCTGCTCTCTCAGGTCTAAAACTGTTTTTACGTAGTGGCCGCTATCCCTGAAACTCCTTTCCACCAGTATTTACCAAATGCCTTCTTTCCCTGACTTCAAGTCCCACGTGAAAACTGGCCTTCTCAGTGAAGCATTATAGTAGCTTTGAATCAGGACTATTCTTCAAAAAGACTTACTTCTTTCGTTCGACAAGCAATTTAAACCAATACATTTATATTAACTGCTATTGTACTGTATCTCTAAGTCACCTCATATGATAAGTTCTCTCTCAATATTTACTCTTGTGTATCTATTGCCGTCTACACCTGTTAAAAAAAAAACCGGCACATATAGTTGGAGATATACAGTTAGGTTCGGAAATAATTGGACACTGATACAAGTTTTGTTATTTCGGCTGTGTACCAAAATAAAGTCATGTTACAGTTAAATAATGAATATGGGCTTAAAGTGCAGTCTATCAGCTTTAATTTGAGGGTATTCACATCCAAATTGGAGGAAGGGTTTAGGAATTACATCTCTTTAATATGTAGCCCCCTCTTTTTCAAGGGACCAAAAGTAATTGGACAATTGACTCAAAAGCTGTTTCATGGACAGGAGTGGGCTATTCTTTCGTTATTTCATCATCAATTAAGCAGGTAAAAGGTCTGGAGTTGATTCCAGGTGTGGCATACGCTATTGTATTGTATTGTATTGTATGTCTTTATTTATATAGCGCCATTAATGTACATAGCGCTTCACAGAAGTAATACATGTGGTAATCGAATAAATAACAGATAATATAAATAACAGATCATGGGAATAAGTGCTTTAGACATAAACATAACATTAAGGAAGAGGAGTCCCTGCCCCGAGGAGCTTACAATCTAATTGGTAGGTAGGGAGAACGTACAGAGACAGTAGGAGGGAGTTCTGGTAAGTGCGTCTGCAGGGGGCCAAGCTTTATGTATCATGTGTTCAGAATATCCACAGTGCTATTCATGTGCTTCTTTAAGCAAGTGTGTCTTAAGGTGAGTCTTAAAGATGGATAGAGAGGGTGCTAGTCGGGTACTGAGGGGAAGGGCATTCCAGAGGTGTGGGGCAGTCAGTGAAAAAGGTTTAAGGCGGGAGAGGGCTTTAGATAAAAAGGGGGTAGAAAGAAGACATCCTTGAGCAGAACGCAAGAGTCGGGATGGTGCATAGCGAGAAATTAGGGCTGAGATGTAAGGAGAGGCAGAAGAGTGTAAAGCTTTAAAAGTGAGGAGAAGAATGGAGTGTGAGATGCGGGATTTGATTGGAAGCCAGGAGAGGGATTTCAGGAGGGGAGATGCTGAGACAGATCTAGGAAAGAGTAGAGTGATTCTGGCAGCAGCATTTAGGATAGATTGTAGGGGGGACAGGTAAGAGGCAGGAAGGCCGGACAGCAGGAGGTTACAGTAATCAAGACGGGAGAGAATGAGGGCCTGAGTCACAGTTTTAGCAGTCGAGCAACAGAGGAAAGGGCGTATATTTGTTATATTGCGGAGGAAAAAGCGTCAAGTTTTAGAAATGTTTTGAATGTGAGGGGCGAATGTGAGAGAGGAGTCAAGTGTGACCCCTAGGCAGCGTGCTTGGGCTACTGGGTGAATGATCGTACTTCCAACAGTAATGTGGAAGGAGGTAGTAGGGCCAGGTTTGGGAGGAAGTATGAGGAGCTCTGTTTAGCCATGTTGAGTTTAAGGCGTTGGCGGGCCATGCAGGATGATATAGCAGAGAGACATTCAGAAACTTTGGTCTGTATAGCAGGTGTAAGGTCGGGTGTTGAAAAGTACATTTGTGTGTCGTCAGCATAGAGGTGATATTTAAACCCAAAAGATGTTATTAGGTCACCTAGAGAGAGTGTGTACAGAGAAAAGAGAAGAGGTCCCAGGACAGAGCCCTGGGGTACCCCCACAGAGAAATCAATAGAGGAGGAGGAGGTGTTAGCAGAAGAGACACTGAAAGTACGATGGGAGAGGTAGGATGAGATCCAGGATAGAGCTTTGTTCCGAATACCAAGAGTATGGAGAATGTGAAGGAGAAGAGGGTGAACCACAGTATCAAATGCTGCAGAGAGGTCGAGTAATATGAGCAGAGTGTAGTGACCTCTGTCTTTGGCAGCATGGAGGTCGTCAGTTATTTAGTGAGGGCTGTTTCCGTGCAGTGAGCAGTGTGGAAGCCAGATTGTAGAGGGTCTAGGAGAGAATAAGTGTTGAGAAAATGGAGCAAGCGAGAGAATACAAGACGTTCAAGGAGTTTAGAGGCAAAGGGCAGGAGGGAGACAGGTCGATAGTTAGAAAGACAGGTAGGGTCAAGCTTGCTGTTTTTGAGTAATGGTATGACTGTTGCATGTTTGAAGGAGGATGGAAAGGTTCCAGAGCAGAGGGAGGGGTTAAAAATGTGTGTGAGCGTAGGGATTATAGTAGGAGCAAGAGGTTTTAGGAGATGGGAGGGAATGGGGTCAAGAGGGCAAGTGGTAGAGGGAGAAGAGGCGATCAACAGCGACACATCCTCCTCTGAGACAGTGGAAAAAGAGTCAAGGAAGGCAGGAGGAGAGTTAGGAAGAGGTGTAGGATGGGAAGAAGAAACAGAGGGGATGTTCTGACGTATGGATTCCACCTTTTCCTTAAAATAGTCAGCAAAGTCCTGAGCGGAGATGGAGGAAGGAGAGTCAGCTGAGGGTGGTTTGAGTAGAGTATCAAAGACAGAGAACAGTCGGCGTGGGTTAGACTTGTGCATGTTAATTAGTGCAGAAAAGTAGGCTTGTTTAGCTTGCGAGAGGGCAGAGTTGAAACAGGATAGCATAAATTTGTAGTGAAGGAAGTCTGCGAGAGTGTGAGACTTCCTCCAGAGGCGTTCAGAGGAACGAGTGGAGGAACGCAGCATGCGTGTGTGGGAATTTAGCCAGGGTCTAGGGTTAGAAGGGCGAGTGCGGCAGAGAGAAAGTGGGGCATGTAGATCAAGAGAGGAGGACAAGACAGAGTTGTAGTTCCTGACCAGGTTGTCGGGGTCTGTAGCAGAGCTGAGAGAGGAGAGTGAGGAGCGTAAAGTGGAATCAAAGTCAGGTAAGTGAATAGAGCGCAGGTTTCTGCAGAACCGGGGTGTAGATGGAGGTGGAGAAGGGGAGAAGCGAGATAGAGAGAATGAGATGAGATGATGGTCAGAGAGAGGAAATGGGGAAATGGAGAAATCGGAGAGAGAGAAGTTCTTAGTGAAAACCAGGTCTAAGTAGTGGCCATCCTTGTGGGTGCTGGCTGCAGTCCACTGTTGAAGGCCAAAAGAAGAGGTTAGAGAAAGAAAGCGGGAAGCCCAAGGGAGAGAGGGGTCATCAATGTGGCAATTGAAGTCCCCAAGGAGAAGAACAGGGGAGTCTGAGGAGAGGAAGAAAGAGAGCCAAGATTCAAAGTGAGAGAGAAAGGCAGAAGGGGGATGAGTAGAGGTAGGTGGGCGATAGATGACCGCCACATGAACAGGGAGAGGAGAGAAAATCTGGACAGTGTGAGCCTCAAAGGAGGGAAAAGCAAGAGAGGGAGGAATAGGAAGGGTTCGGTAACGAGAGAGAGAGGAGAGCAGGAGCCCCATGCCTCCACCCCTGCCATCAGTGCGCGGAGTGTGGGAGAAGGAAAGGCCACCATAGGAGAGGGCAGCTTCCAGAGCAGAGTCAGACTGAGTGAGCCAGGTCTCAGTTATAGCAAATAGGAGCAGAGAGTGAGAGAGAAAGAAGTCATGCACAGAGAGGAACTTGTTAGAAAGGGAGCGAGCATTCCAAAGGGCACAGGAGAAAGGGAGAGAGGAGGGAGGGTGGCAGGGGATGGGTATGAGGTTGGAGGGGGTGACACCAGAAGGAGTAGAGGTTGCAGTTGGCAGGAGAGGACGAGCGCATGTAGGAATAAGACAGGGACCAGGATTGGGAGAGATATCTCCAGAGGCAAGGAGGAGAAGCATGGATAGAAAAAGGATGCGTGAGGATGATTTGTAGGGGTGTTTTTTAGTGCAGGGGATATAGCTGTGTGGTGTCAGAGGATGCAGGTAAGAAAGGAGTTCATGTGAACAGAGACGTGATGAAGGAAGGAGAGATGGAGATATATGAATAGAGTTAGAGACATACTGAGGCTGGTAAAAAGAAGTGCATAATTTGAGAAGAAGTGAAGTCACAGCAAATATAAATGGTAAAGGCAGCATCACAGCAGTAATGATGCAGTCTGGTATTGATGATATCCTCCTTTCCAGCGTAGTTCAAATGCAGGAATCAGGGCCAGATGGGGTGTCCACTTCTTCCTCACTTCTTTTGAACTTCCTTTTAAACTTCAGTTCAGTTCAGTTTGGAAGCTGTTGCTGTGAACCCACAACTTGCGGTCAAAGGAGCTCTCAATGCAAGTGAAACAGGGCATCCTTAGGCTGCAAAAAAAAGAAAATCCACCAGAGAGATAGCAGGAACATTAGGAGTGGCCAAATCAACAGTTTGGTACATTCTGAGAAAAAAAGAACGCACTGGTGAGCTCTGCAACACAAAAAGGCCTGGACGTCCACGGAAGACAACAGTGGTGGATGATCGTAGGATCCTTTCCATGGTAAAGAAAAACCCATTCACAACATCCAGCCAAGTGAAGAACACTCTCCAGAAGGTAGGCATATCATTAACCAAGTCTACCATAAAGAGACGACGTCACGAGAGCAAATACAGAGGGTTCACCACAAGGTGCAAACCATTCATAAGCCTCAAGAATAGAAAGGCCAGATTAGACTTTGCCAAACAATATCTAAAAAAGCCAGCCCAGTTCTGGAACAGCATTCTTTGGACAGATGAAACTAAGATCAACCTGTACCAGACTGATGGGAAGAAAAAAGTATGGAGAAGGCTTGGAACTGCTCATGATCTGAAGCATACCACATCATCTGTAAAACATGGTGGAGGCAGTGTGATGGCATTGGCATGCATGGCTTACAATGTCACTGGGTCACTAGTGTTTATTGATGATGTGACAGAAGACAGAAGCAGCCGGATGAATTCTGAAGTGTATAGGGATATATTTTCTGCTCAGATTCAGCCAAATTCAGCGAAGTTGACGGCGCTTCACTTTACGGTTGGACAATGACCCAAAACGTACTGCGAAAAGCAACCCAGGAGTTTTTTAAGGCAAAGAAGTGGAATATTCTGCAATGGGCGAGTCAATCACCAGATCTCAACCCGATCGAGCATGCATTTCACTTGCTGAAGACAAAACTTAAGGCAGAAAGACCCACGAACAAACAACAACTGAAGACAGCTGCAGTAAAGGCCTGGCAAAGCATCACAAATGAGGAAACCAAGCGTTTGGGGATGTCCATGCGTTTCAGACTTCAAGCAGTCATTGCCTGCAAAGGATTCTCGACAAAGTATTAAAAATGAACATTTTATTTATAATTGTGTTAATTTGTCCAATTACATTTGAGCCCCTGAAATAAGGGGACTGTGTGTGAAAATGGTTGCAATTCCTAAACGTTTCATACGATATTTTTGTACAACCCCTTGAATTAAAGCTGAAAGTCTGCACTTCTATTGCACCTCGGTTGTTTCATTTCAAATCCATTGTGGTGGCGTACAGAGCCAAAATGATGAAAATTGTGTCAGTGTCCAATTATTTCTGGACCTAACTGTATACTGTATACTGTATAATTATTATAGTTTATTTGTAAAGCACCCACATACTGTATTGCGCAGCGCTGTACAATGAGGTACAGTGACATCAATTACATAAACATAATGACATGCAAATACAAATAAGTGCAAACAAGACCAAGCAGATACAGAAGGTAACGAGGGCCCTGCTTGTGAGATCTTACACTCTAGTGGGGATAAGGGGCAATGTTGAAACAAAAGGTATAATGGCTGCTCTTTGTGGGTTGGAGTATGCCTCAGGAAGGAATGTACTGTATGTATGTATACATATATATATATATACACACACATACATACACACACACAGACACACACTCATTTTCTGTCTTGCCCCAGCCCCCTTATCTTTTACCTGACATTTTTCGTTCTTCCCAAAACACACTGTTTCTTTGGGCAGCCCAAGTCCACATTTACTTTGTTATTCCCCCACTCATCCCCGGCGCCCTGTATTGGCTCACTCCCGCATTCTGCTGCCGCCCTTGTCAGTTTCTCTTGGATGCGGGCACGCCAGACACGAACAGGAGGTGCTGAAAAGGAGCGCAGGCCATTGCATTAACAGATACTTTGGAGGTAGCATGGCTAATACACCGGCAAATAAGTGTATTGTACAAGAAAAACATCCAAAGTTTCTGTTCAGCAAAGGAACCTTCATCAGGGTAGTATATTTCCAGGAATAAAACATACAGATATATATACCCTTATACCACCGGAAGTAAAACGGCACTAAAAGCCTGCAAAACCCAGGGCCCATGCTAACTCCCCAGTGCTGCTAAGCAACAAGTGAACACAACCCGGTGTACAATGTGCTAGGTGTTGGAGTAAACTAAATATATAAATGTATCTATGGCTGCCGAGAACAAACTAACTAAACAGCTTGCTACAGCCAGCAAGGCAGAGAAGGCATGGAAACAAAATAACTATTAATAACATTATAGGGAAAAAGAGTAACCAGGAGAACAAATTTAGTAAAGCATGTACAGTAATAAATGTTTCCTATCAATGAAAAACATTCAAGTCTCTAAATTATCTACTACCAGCAGCAGTGGTTTAAACCCCCATGAATGAAGGTGTTCAAAGTATATAGAAACATATCCAATGTAGAATATATTCGCTACTGCCGATATTATAAAACACACTAAGAGGACAGAAATGGTGAGTATACATAATCATATGTCGTAGAATACAACCCCATGTAATAAGTCCATAAGAAATAATATAAATCGATGAATTCACACTTTCGTAGCAGTTGACAACCAGTTTTGTCCATTATACATACACTCATCATAGGGTTTACATATAATTCATAATATAGTTAACTGTTAACCCTTGAGTGATGACAAAGTCCAAAGGTATCCTAAAGAGTGGTTGCAAGTTGACATATACTGATGCAGCGGCCGTTATTCGAACACTTCACGCGTCATGTACATCGGAATCCCGATTTGAAACCGCGGGATGAATTCCAGCCTTCACGCACTAAGATGCGAGAGCGGCGAGAGCAGAAAAACGAATTTTAGTGTTCTTGGTTTTAAAAACATGGAATTGACACAGTAGCACAGGATTGTACACATTACAATTCATCCATTTTATTGCAAACGAAGAAACAGAATCCATGAAATTCAAACAAAACATCCACGATAAGCGCGGGTGCCTGGGGCGATTGGCCGCGTTCATGCTGCGTGGTGAACAGCAGAGAACTCAAAGTCGGTGCCGAGATATGTTCGAATGACAGCTTCTACATCAGTACCATCCACTTTAAGACCTGCCTTACACAGAGACCAAATAGCGGTCTAAGATATATATATATATATATATATATATATATATATATATATATATATATATATATATATATATATATATATAAAAACAGCAGTTGGGGCACACTCCGGTAGATCCTGCTCATATATATATATAAGTAAGTAAGTAAGAAAACTTGTATTCACACAAACATGACCTAATGTTTGTGCTATGTTTATTTTTGAAAACAAGTTTTCTTACTGTAGCCCTGTGTAAAATTGGGTTACATGCCTTTCTCATTGGTGCAGTAATTCCTGTTAATAGGGCAGGTTTGCCAGAAGTCATCATGGAGGTTTGCCCTCAACCCCTGTGATGTGTAGAGTGAAGCAAAGGAAGTGACAGCATGCTCTGTGTCCACTGACAGTGACACAGAGGTGGGTCTTTCTGGAGCTATATAATACGCATCACTTCCTAAAGTTAGGGGTAGAAGATCAGAGCCAGACAGTGCAAGTGTCTGGTGCAAGAAAGCTGTGAGTCTGTGCAGCTCCAGTGTCAGTAGTTGCAGAGTGACAAGCTGACCCCACACTGTGTCCAGGGCTCTGGCACAGATGGTAGCCCTCCAGAGATATCCCTGTCTCTATTAAAGAGTCAGGAGGGAACTTCCTTGAGGTGTGCAACTATGCTAATGTGCGGCTAAATACCGGCCGCTATGATGGGCAGTCTGCCATGTATGACAATAAAGATGCCTTGATTCAAAGACCCTTCCTCCCTGAGACTGGAATTAATCAGGAAGAAGATGCACCCAGGAGTTCTCTTCCAGAGACTCCTCCCTGCTATCGTGGGGATCTGGAAGGGATGGAGGCGCTGTACCAACTGTGAGTAGAACTCAGCACTACCTCACACGCCTGTCATGGTGAAATCCCCACAACCAACGAGCGGGAGACTCAGGATTCCTGTGAGCCAGCAGGTGCACCACATAACATGACATGTAACGGGGGGGGGGGCAGTTTTCACACCTAGGGGCCCATATGAGATTGGTTAGGGGTTGAACCGTTACATTACTTACCTTTGAGTATATATATATATATATATATATATATATATATATATATATATATATATATATTGTGACATAGTCCAAAGATGTTAGGCAGCTTTCTGCCCTATTTTAGAGCAGAAAGTGCAGGAATAGTTAAAAATGATCTGTTCCACAGCTTCCCATTAACTCAGGCAGCTGGATGGAAAATCCAGACCACAGATTACAATGGCTCTAGTTCTCCCTCACCTGCTCTTCTAATCACATGCACAGGTATTTAGAGCAGAGAGGTTTTGCATTTCACTCTCTCTCGTTAGAGCCTGGAGGCTGGGGGTATCGCTGCTCCCCTGTTTCCAGTTTCGGGGTGGACGGCCCCTCCAAGTATCACAGTACCAGAGGATTTGCCTTGACACCACGAACAGATAAGACAAAACAAATGGTTATTGCTGTTGCTAAAAGACTGTGCTGTATCTTGTGACCCTAAATGAGAGAGCATTGTTTTGAGCTGGGGAACCAGTTTAGTTGGCCAGCAACTGTTAGAGAGACTGATTCTGATGTGTAGTTAGATCCCTGAAAGGGATAGGATTTGGTTTATATGATTTGGTTTTATTTCTTAAAAATAACAGTGTGGGAAATACTGTAACACTGAAATGTGTGAACTGCTGAATGAAAGTATCTGAGTACCTCTAACCTACACATGTTAAAGCTGCAGTACCTTACTTGGATGAAAATAAAGCAGGCAGAAGCCTGAGTTAAGCAACGTAATACATTGCATGTTCCTGTTTGTTGTATAATTAACCCTAGAAGACTGTGTCGGGAAGAACCCAGACAGACGTCAGCGCTACAAAAGAGGGGTGTTTGTCACAATATATATATATATATATATCGACCATGCTCCCAATGCAGAGGCTCAACTTTGGATGTTTGTCCAGTAAAGGAGAGACAGTACACAGATAGTTAAAGTCCAAGAAATGTATCGTACATACAGGGCACCACAACCGACGTTTCGGTCCACGTAGAGGGACCTTCGTCAGGGATGCAACCAAGTCACCTAATCTGTTATTCTTTGTTGAACCTATACCATTAAGGGGTGGTAGATATTGTGTTGGTTGTGATACATTTTAATTTTTTTATTTATAAAAATGTTTTACCAGGAAGTAATACATTGAGAGATACCTCTCGTTTTCAAGTATGTCCTGGGCACAGAGTTATAAAAAATACATGGTTACAATAAAAGAACAGGGTTATACAGTCAGTATATACAGGGTTATACAGAATACAGTTAATGGACTAACATATCAATCCCAGTATCAGCTCTACATTTGATCTTGGGACATTCAATTTCTTTCCCCGTACCTCAGGCACCAAAATGAGATTATAAATTCCTTGGGTGTTATATATAAAGCATTGCTAGTGGTGATTTTGTCTTAAAACAATCGCACAGAAGAAGAGCAAGTTAGTGTCTCCCTGTGTACCAATGTATAAAATCAATTTCTTTGTGATGTGCAGTGTGTCTGTCGTCTTATTTGCAAAGAAAGAAAATGACGCTAATTGGTGGAGTTAGAGGCAGAGTTTGAATTTTATACGTGGTGCACATGGTGGTGTAAATGATATGTAATATTAAACTACAAGCATGTGCCACTTTGTGCTTCATATTGCATCAAAATTGTTAGTCAAGTTTTTCTTGGCGTAAACAACCAATTCAAGTAGACACAAACATTTGTTAGTGCTTCCAGATGTTTTAACACAGTCGCTCTGTTGACAGTTCAGTCAATTTTTTTGTAATTGATTAACTGTTCATTTGATTAAGGCTAAGATGAGGATGATAATAATAAGATTAAAAACCAATATATTTCCATAATTCATGTACTTTTGAATCTTGTTTCATTAAGACTTGCAATGTATTTATGTGCATAGAATGCAACGTGGGACACTCCATGCTAATACTAAGAAGACGTGTCCACGTAACAACATGAACAATGGCATACCAACATATTGTATGTCGCTAATGATTTCAGAAACGTTCATTCATTTTGACCACAATGCACTTTCATTTAGTCGTTATACTTAGCCTCCGTTGTGTCTGCTCTATGTACAGCACTGGTACATTGTCACCATTATATAAGAACAAAACTATTAGATTGTAAGCTCTTCGGGGCAGGGACTCCTTTTCCTAATGTTACTTTTAGGTCTGAAGCGCTTATTACTATTATGTCTCCTATTATTATGTCACGTGTATTACTGCAGTAATGCGCTATGTACATACAGTACATGGATGGCACTATACAAATAAAGCTATACATACTATTATTATTGATAGTACATGATATACGGTTACAGAATTGAACCAAGCTAAGTACCACTACGTATGTAGGGCCCAGGGCTGGGGCTGCATTTGCTTCTTGATAAAGGCAGTCGGCTTAACTATGGCATTCTATCTCTGAGAGAGGATGGATCGTGTAACTGCAAAAAGCGTGAGTCTTCAGTTGGCACTACGTCCAGAAATGTGATATCCAAAAAAACACAGATTGCTCATTATCTGCTTAGTCCATGAAAGACTTGAAATTGCAGAACAAATTCTTCGATTGATCAACAGCTATTATTTATTAAACAAACTGTAGTCACAATTAAAATAAGTATAATTATCCTAATCTGAAGAAGGCATGCTACAATGCGGTGGCGTAAGTGAAGAAAAAAAACCCAGCCAACATAAAACTCTTCTCTAATAGCTACGTTGAATTATTTATTTTGTGTCTGTGTCATTATCCTTGGTACACATCACCCTAAATAATCTGACATTTTCTTGGTCTGTATGCAACTACTTCTATAAATATTCTCCACATTTGAAATCAAGGGAACGAGAGACATTTTACAGCCCCAGAGGCGTGCAAAACTGGGTTAAACATTGGCAAAAAGAAAGAACTGTGGACTTCATAAAATAATCTGCATAGTTAGAGCAAAGAAGCTCAAGACTGCAATATATTATATTAAATCACATTATCAGTAAAGTGTCACGTATTAAGATATATAAATGTCTTTATAATAATAATCTGCTTTTAAATATTAAGTAAAACAGTATAAGCCTAGTAGTGACAAATTATATTTTTTGTATTAAGATCTCGGTCTAATTTAGAGTACACACACACACATATCTATATATATCTGTATATATATATATATATATATATATATATATATATATATATATATATATATATATATATATATATACACTTATACAAATAGTTAATTAAATAATGAGTACTAATTACAAATAATGAATACCAATTACAAATAAATGAACTAAGGTCACTTACATTTTCATAGGAAAAGACCTTAACTGTTTTAATAAACTGAAAATATACTCACTTTTTGTAGCATTTTTACCAAAATAATAATAGACTGAGTTCCAGCACTCAAACAGAAATACAAAAACAGAACGTATTAGAAAAAATGCATTATGTATTTAAATCACAAGGAGCAGGAGTAAAGCAGACAGCAACCCAGAGACCTAAATCCTGAGTGAGGACTAGCACCACGGGTCACCACTGACCCTTCCCTTGGTCCTTGAGGTCCTTCCCTCCCGCTCTTTTCTTCTGTTTTTACAGGTAAGGTAAGGTTTTTGGATTCGTTTTTCTCTGGGGCTTTGCCCTAACACTGCCCTTGTCATTTAAAATGAATTGCTGCTTTGCATTAGTAAAGTGCTTTGACAATATGTTTTACCTGCCACACAAGGTATTTTCAAAGCACGTTACTAATGCAAAGCAGCAATTAATTTTATTTTATAGTCGTTTTATGACATTGGATTTTATTAAAGGATGGCAGTTCATCCCCGTATCCGCTTTTAATCGAGTCACCCTGAATACTCACAAGTCAATGTAAATTATATCATCAATATATTTGCTTTCCTGTATTGTACATCAATAAGGTAGGTAAAGAAAATATTTGCTACAGCAATGATTCCCAACAGGGGGTTCGGGAACCCCTAGGGTTCATGTGGTTTCACCAAGGGGTACACCAAAGACAACATGTAATGGTGGGTCCCAGGCAGTATAGGGGTTGCTGAGCCCGTGTGGGGACTGTGCACTTTGTAAGGACCCAAAGTGGGGGCTACAGCTGTCACGTACAGCAGGAGACTCAAACAGTAAATTTACCAATTGTCTGATGAGTAGGCAATGAGATTTATTAATTAGGAGTTCGCAGGACAAATATTTTCTAGCAGGGGGTGCACAATGTAAAAAAGGTTGGGAACCCCTGATCTAGAGCATGCTTACATGTAATCAGTGTGTTTGCATTGATATACACGGATACTAATCTGCAACTCAGTGGAGGAACTTTTCTGAAGGTTTATGACCTGGATAACAACAGTATTGCTGAGCCATAGGAACTGTGAGAAAATTTACTTTCTACTCCATGTTAATAGGAAGGTTCCTCCAAGTTTGCAGAAAAAAGTTATACACAGATTGGCAAAGAAAAAGCAATGTCTCAGAGTCCCTTGGATGAAACTTCCTACATATGAAAATGGAGAATCTTTTAAACAAAGCCATAAGGAACATGAGTTTACTTTACAATATTTACTCGTCTGTTTTTGAGTGCTGGTCCAGTCGTAAAAAATCGTACTCAACTTTTAAAAGAGACAAGACATATTGAGTGTACTGTACCGCTAATTAGTCTTACCAATCCAAACTGTATTAAAGAGGCAGTCCAAAAAAATCTTTTTTTCTTTTAATACTGTATATGCAGCATTTAATTACCTTTATTCAAAAAGAATTACCTAAACTGCCGATCGATTCGTTCTCCCGTGATCGATCAGCAAAGATCCTGCTTCCCAGGGTTCACTTAATGTCTACCTTTACATTATAATATATTCTTATATTACTAAGGGAACATTACCTATTGTTACAGTTTGCAGCTGAAACTGCTGGGAATATTGGCAATAAATTATCACAAGCAGGAAAGTGTTACAAAGATCTGGCACTGCTGGGGAAATGTGCTAAGACCTGCTATAGAAATCAAAGGATGCTCAGTATAGTAGAACTCATTAAAAATGTCATGAAGAGTTGAATTAATGTTAAAAGGGATAAGAAGTAAAGCGTGGCACCCTGTGCTCGTTTGCATGTCATTACCCAGAATCCCTGGCTGCACTGGGAGCATTGTTTGATAAGCGATAATGGGGAAAGACAGGGTTTCAGACCTGTCTGAGACATGAACATGCACCAGAAGTGGCATTGTTATTTACTCTAGAATTTTTTTGGTAAGTATTGTCTAATACTATAGAACTGATTTTTTTTTTTTTTTTTTAAATACATGTAGGATATTGCATGGATTGCTTTTTATTTTTCCATTCCAAATCTTCTCTTATCCACTATAAATTTCTCATATGAAACACAGGGGAAGGAATTAGGTGCTCTCGCTGGATTTATGCAACTGCCTCAGGTGCACGGCGAACATCCCCCGCTGGGGAGAACTATAATATAGAAGACACCCTCCTAAAAATAAAAGGAACCGGCACTCCAGAGGTCTTCATACAAAAAAAGAGATTTTAATCCACATAGATTTAATCTTTTATTTTTAGGTGGATGTGTTCTATATCATATGAAAACACAGGCATCTGCATTTAATATTTATGTTCCACAAAACTAATTGCATAAGTCAAATACAAGGATTTAAATGAACAATTTTATAGATACCACGGTTCAAGGACTCAAATGCATAAAAAAAGTCTTTATGATGCAAGTACCAGCAGATTTTTTACACATTTTTTCTCAAATGCGCTCACAGAGAAACTACTGATGCACTTTATGACCGAATAGGCCACTTAATCATAAAAAAAACAAACTGAAGTGATGTTTTGGAACACAGAACACAAACCACTTACATGAAGAAACATGTTTTGTCACAAAACACGAACCTCTTTGATAAAGTGATATTTCATGTTTTGTCACAAAACAATAAAGCTGAGAGAAAAGAAATTGCAGCATTTACACTGTGTAGTGTTTCCGTGCTCCAAACTATGATAGTTTATAGGGATTTTGTTCAAGGAGAACATTTTGATGCTGGAATAACTTAAATAATGCATGTAACAGAATCGCGTGGGAGTCTTTATGATACTCTATCCAAAAATACTGGACACAATGGTAAAAGATGCAACCCCCACGCCCCCGAATACATATAAAAAATACCCCCACGCCCCCCGAATACATATAAAAAATACCCCCACGCCCCCGAATACATATAAAAAATACCCCCACGCCCCCGAATACATATAAAAAATACCCCCACGCCCCCCGAATACATATAAAAAATACCCCCATGCCCCCGAATACATATAAAAAATACCCCCACGCCCCCGAATACATATAAAAAATACCCCCACGCCCCCGAATACATATAAAAAATACCCCCACGCCCCCCAAATACATATAAAAAATACCCCCACGCCCCCCGAATACATATAAAAAATACCCCCATGCCCCCCGAATACATATAAAAAATACCCCCACGCCCCCCGAATACATATAAAAAATACCCCCACGCCCCCGAATACATATAAAAAATACCCCCACGCCCCCCGAATACATATAACAAATACCCCCACGCCCCCCGAATACATATAAAAAATATCCCCACGCCCCCCGAATACATATAAAAAATACCCCCACGCCCCCGAATACATATAAAAAATACCCCCACGCCCCCGAATACATATAAAAAATACCCCCACGCCACCGAATACATATAAAAAATACCCCCACGCCCCCGAATACATATAAAAAATACCCCCACGCCCCCCGAATACATATAAAAAATACCCCCATGCCCCCGAATACATATAAAAAATACCCCCACGCCCCCGAATACATATAAAAAATACCCCCACGCCCCCGAATACATATAAAAAATACCCCCACGCCCCCCAAATACATATAAAAAATACCCCCACGCCCCCCGAATACATATAAAAAATACCCCCATGCCCCCCGAATACATATAAAAAATACCCCCACGCCCCCCGAATACATATAAAAAATACCCCCACGCCCCCGAATACATATAAAAAATACCCCCACGCCCCCCGAATACATATAACAAATACCCCCACGCCCCCCGAATACATATAAAAAATATCCCCACGCCCCCCGAATACATATAAAAAATACCCCCACGCCCCCGAATACATATAAAAAATACCCCCACGCCCCCGAATACATATAAAAAATACCCCCACGCCCCCCGAATACATATAAAAAATACCCCCACGCCCCCGAATACATATAAAAAATACCCCCACGCCCCCCGAATACATATAAAAAATACCCCCACGCCCCCGAATACATATAAAAAATACCCCCACGCCCCCGAATACATATAAAAAATACCCCCACGCCCCCCGAATACATATAAAAAATACCCCCATGCCCCCGAATACATATAAAAAATACCCCCACGCCCCCGAATACATATAAAAAATACCCCCACGCCCCCGAATACATATAAAAAATACCCCCACGCCCCCCGAATACTTATAAAAAATACCCCCACGCCCCCCGAATACATATAAAAAATACCCCCACGCCCCCCGAATACATATAAAAAATACCCCCACGCCCCCCGAATACTTATAAAAAATACCCCCACGCCCCCTGAATACATATAAAAAATACCCCCACGCCCCCCGAATACATATAAAAAATACCCCCACGCCCCCCGAATACTTATAAAAAATACCCCCACGCCCAACGAATACATATAAAAAATACCCCCACGCCCCCCGACTACATATAAAAAATACCCCCACGCCCCCGAATACATATAAAAAAATACCCCCACGCCCCCCGAATACTTATAAAAAATACCCCCACGCCCCCCGAATACATATAAAAAATACCCCCACGCCTCCCGAATACATATAAAAAATACCCCCACCTTCCCAATACATATACAAAATACCCCTACTTCCCCAATAAAATTCAGGTGGGGATGGTGTCAGGTAGGGCCCGGTGCCTGCGGGGGGGGCTTGTGGCTGCGGAAGGGTGGAGGGGGGCAGTGGCTGCAGAGAGGAGGGGGTAGTGGCTGCAGAGGGGGGCGACAGTGGATGCAGGGGGGGGACAGTGGATGCAGAGGGGGCCAACGGCTGGTCAGAGCAGTTGCCGCCACTTCCGGCACTCCCCTGTTGCAGGCTTCTCTCTCCTCGTCTTTCATACACCGAGGTGTCGGAGGCTGACGCGCGCCGGGCCTCCCTCTCACGCCGGCGCGCACCAGAAACCCAGCTGACTTCCGGCACTGACATCAGGACCCGGCGCGCGTCAGACACCTCGGCGTGGGACAGGCAGGGAGAGAGAAGCCTGCAGCGGGTCAGAGCCGGGCATGGCGGCAACTGCTCTGACCAGCAGCCGCCACCCACGCATCCACCCTTAAACTTACATGTCCGGTATAACCTTTCATTTTATACTGGACGCAGGGGTAAAATACCGGGCTGTCCGGTTCAAAAACAGACACCTGGCAACCCTATCCCCTAAGCCAGTGTACTAAATGGATTTATTAAAAGTGTTGTACGAAGAGTGTACTTTTAGATGGCTTAGAAATTATACAAGATTGTATAATGTCTATCAAAGCACCTGCACAGAAACATTAATATGTTCTGAACTTCTGAAGCTTGATCTAGAGTTGTGCAATATAGCGATATGAAATGAATATTGTGATAATAAAAAATCAAGTCAATATTGAAACAGTTTATTATTGTGATATTAATATCAGTCAGCCTTGGGTGGAATGGACATTTTTTAAATAAAAGAAAGAAACAAAGCGTCGGTCCAAAAACAGTTTAAGGCCACTTAGCAATCAATGAAACCCAGCACATTTTATAGAACAGATAATACTTCCCAACCACTAGGAAACGGGGCTTGTGAGACGATCGATATGACTAGATTCACTAAAGAGCATAGGTGAATGAAGACAGAGCATTTCAGTCAATCTACAAACACATACTCGGAACAAAGAAACTGCTCACTGTACTGTATGTGTGTCTTTGTGATTGAGGGGGCTACATGGGTCATGTCCATGCTGAATCATACTGAGGAGCCCATCCTGTGTAACGTCTGCCTTCACAGATATATTGTACCACAACTAAATTCTGGATATCAGTTCACAATATCACATTGGAGCTTGTCACAGGGCAAAGTCAACAATGAAGATTAAATGTATATATATATATATATATATATATACAGTGTTCGACAATTATATACATTTACACGCCCGGGGCGGGTGGATTTAACCCCCAGGCGAGTAAATATTGGCACAAGCAGCACACGTGTATTTTTTAAATTTCCCGCGCTCGCGCTGCTGTTTTTCCCGCGCTTGCGCTGGAGAAAAAAAAAGCCGGCTCTCTGAGCAGTGCCTTCGCTCCTCCCCCGCCTCTCAGCAACTTTCCCTCCTCAGCTCTTCCACTCCTCCCCCTTCCGCCAGCCAGCCCCGTCCACGCCTGTCTGCCTCAGGCCCCTGCAGGGCCATCTGTCAAATCAGGCCATCCACCACCCCCTCCCATCGGGCCATCCGCCCCCCCTCGCATCGGGCCATCCACCACCCCCTCCCATCGGGCCATCCACCACCCCCTCCCATCGGGCCATCCACCACCCCCTCCCATCGGGCCATCCACCACCCCCCCCCTCACCCCAATCTCTCCCGGCCTCCGTGACCCCCCCTCACCCCACGCGTGCCTCTCCCTGCTCTAAGCAGGGGAAATCCCCTAACCGGAGCTTCTCCCTGCTCTAAGCAGGGGAAATCCCCTACCGGCCCTTCTCCATTCTCAGGGAATACTGCGGCGTCCGCCTCTGGAGGGGGCGCGGCCCCTTGCAGAGGCCCTCCTGCCGTGCGGAGGCCCCCGCTGCCATGTGCGACCCCTCTGCCTTCCAGAGGCCCTCCTGCCGTGCGGAGGCCCCCGCTGCGATGTGCGACCCCCTGCCTTGCGGGTGAGTGTTTGTGTGTGTGAGTGACAGACTGTGTGTGTGAGTGACAGACTGTGTGTGTGTGTGTGTGAGTGTGAGTTTGTCTGAGTGAGAGTGGGTGTCTGTGTGTCTGTGAGTGTGTCACCCTCTCTCTCTCTCCCTGTGTCACCCTCTCCCTGTGTCACCCTCTCCCTCTCCCTGTGTCACCCTCTCCCTCTCACTGTGTCACCCTCTCCCTCTCCCTGTGTCACCCTCTCCCTGTGTCACCCTCTCCCTGTCACCCTCTCCCTGTGTCACCCTCTCCCTCTCCCTGTGTCACCCTCTCCCTCTCCCTGTGTCACCCTCTCGCTCTCTCCCTCTCCCTGTGTCACCCTCTCTCTCACTCTCCCTGTGTCACCCTCTCCCTCTCTCTCCCTCTCCCTGTGTCACCCTCTCTCTCCCTCTCCGTGTCACCCTCTCCCTCTCCCTGTGTCACCCTCTCTCTCCCTCTCCCTGTGTCACCCTCTCTCTCCCTCTCCCTGTGTCACTCTCCCTCTCCCTGTGTCACCCTCCCTCTCCCTGTCACCCTCCCTCTCCCTGTGTCACCCTCCCTCTCCCTGTGTCACCCACCCTCTCCCTGTGTCACCCTCTCCCTGTGTCACCCTCTCCCTCTCCCTGTGTCACACTCTCTCTCTCCCTCTCCCTGTGTCACCCTCTCTCTCCCTCTCCCTGTGTCACCCTCCCTCTCCCTGTGTCACCCTCTCCCTGTGTCACCCTCTCCCTGTGTCACCCTCTCCCTCTCTCCCTGTGTCACCCTCTCCCTCTCCCTGTGTCACCCTCCCTCTCCCTGTGTCTCCCTCTCCCTGTCACCCTCTCCCTCTCCCTGTCCCTGTGTCACCCTCTCCCTCTCCCTGTGTCACCCTACCCCTCTCCCTGTCACCCTCCCTCTCCCTGTGTCACCCTCCCTCTCCGTGTCACCCTCCCTCTCCCTGTCACCCTCTCCCTCTCCCTGTGTCACCCTCTCCCTCTCCCTGTGTCCCCCTCTCCCTCTCCCTGTGTCACCCTCTCCCTCTCCCTGTGTCACCCTCTCCCTCTCCCTGTGTCACCCTCTCCCTGTGTCACCCTCCCCCTGTCACCCTCCCTCTCCCTGTGTCTCCCTCTCTCTGTGTCACCCTCTCCCTCTCCCTGTGTCACCCTCTCCCTCTCCCTGTGTCACCCTCTCGCTCTCTCCCTCTCCCTGTGTCACTCTCCCTCTCCCTGTGTCACCCTCCCTCTCCCTGTCACCCTCCCTCTCCCTGTGTCACCCTCCCTCTCCCTGTGTCACCCACCCTCTCCCTGTGTCACCCTCTCCCTGTGTCACCCTCTCCCTCTCCCTGTGTCACACTCTCTCTCTCCCTCTCCCTGTGTCACCCTCTCTCTCCCTCTCCCTGTGTCACCCTCCCTCTCCCTGTGTCACCCTCTCCCTGTGTCACCCTCTCCCTGTGTCACCCTCTCCCTCTCTCCCTGTGTCACCCTCTCCCTCTCCCTGTGTCACCCTCCCTCTCCCTGTGTCTCCCTCTCCCTGTCACCCTCTCCCTCTCCCTGTCCCTGTGTCACCCTCTCCCTCTCCCTGTGTCACCCTACCCCTCTCCCTGTCACCCTCCCTCTCCCTGTGTCACCCTCCCTCTCCGTGTCACCCTCCCTCTCCCTGTCACCCTCTCCCTCTCCCTGTGTCACCCTCTCCCTCTCCCTGTGTCCCCCTCTCCCTCTCCCTGTGTCACCCTCTCCCTCTCCCTGTGTCACCCTCTCCCTCTCCCTGTGTCACCCTCTCCCTGTGTCACCCTCCCCCTGTCACCCTCCCTCTCCCTGTGTCTCCCTCTCTCTGTGTCACCCTCTCCCTCTCCCTGTGTCACCCTCTCCCTCTCCCTGTGTCACCCTCTCGCTCTCTCCCTCTCCCTGTGTCACCCTCTCTCTCACTCTCCCTGTGTCACCCTCTCCCTCTCTCTCCCTCTCCATGTGTCACCCTCTCTCTCCCTCTCCGTGTCACCCTCTCCCTCTCCGTGTCACCCTCTCTCTCCCTCTCCGTGTCACCCTCTCTCTCCCTCTCCCTGTGTCACTCTCCCTCTCCCTGTGTCACCCTCCCTCTCCCTGTGTCACCCTCCCTCTCCCTGTGTCACCCTCCCTCTCCCTGTGTCACCCACCCTCTCCCTGTGTCACCCTCTCCCTGTGTCACCCTCTCCCTCTGTCACACTCTCTCTCTCCCTCTCCTTGTGTCACCCTCTCTCTCCCTCTCCCTGTGTCACCCTCCCTCTCCCTGTGTCACCCTCTCCCTGTGTCACCCTCTCCCTGTGTCACCCTCTCCCTCTCTCCCTGTGTCACCCTCTCCCTCTCCCTGTGTCACCCTCCCTCTCCCTGTGTCTCCCTCTCCCTGTCACCCTCTCCCTGTCCCTGTGTCACCCTCTCCCTCTCCCTGTGTCACCCTACCCCTCTCCCTGTCACCCTCCCTCTCCCTGTGTCACCCTCCCTCTCCATGTCACCCTCCCTCTCCCTGTGTCACCCTCTCCCTCTCCTTGTGTCACCCTCTCCCTCTCCCTGTGTCACCCTCTCCCTCTCCGTGTCACCCTCTCCCTCTCCCTGTGTCACCCTCTCCCTCTCCCTGTGTCACCCTCCCCCTGTCACCCTCCCTCTCCCTGTGTCTCCCTCTCTCTGTGTCACCCTCTCCCTCTCCCTGTGTCACCCTCTCCCTGTCCCTGTGTCACCCTCTCCCTGTCCCTGTGTCACCCTCTCCCTGTCCCTGTGTCACCCTCCCCCTCTCCCTGTCACCCTCCCTCTCCCTGTGTCACCCTCCCTCTCACTGTGTCACCCTCTCCCTCTCCCTGTGTCACCCTCTCCTTCTCCCTGTGTCACCCTCCCTGTGTCACCCTCTCCCTCTCCCTGTGTCACCCTCTCCCTCTCCCTGTGTCACCCTCTCCCTGTGTCACCCTCCCCCTGTCACCCTCCCTCTCCCTGTCACCCTCCCTCTCCCTGTCACCCTCCCTCTCCCTGTCACCCTCCCTCTCCCTGTCACCCTCCCTCTCCCTGTCACCCTCCCTCTCCCTGTGTCACCCTCCCTCTCCCTGTGTCACCCTCCCTCTCCCTGTGTCACCCTCCCTCTCCCTGTGTCACCCACCCTCTCCCTCTCCTTGTGTCGCCCTCTCCCTCTCTCTGTCACCCTCTCCCTCTCTCTGTCACCCTCTCCCTCTCTCTGTCGCACTCTCTTCTTCGCTCTCTCTTCTTCGCTCTCTCTGTCGCGCTCTCTCTGTCGCGCTCTCTCTGTCGCGCTCTCTCTGTCGCACTCTCTGTCGCACTCTCTCTTTGTCTCTCATTCTCTCAGTGTGTGTCTCTCATTCTCTCTCTTTCTCTGTGTGTCTCTCTTTCTCTGTGTGTCTCTCATTCTCTCTCTTTCTCTGTGTGTCTCTCTTTCTCTCTCTTTCTCTGTGTGTCTCTCTTTCTCTGTGTGTCTCTCTTTGTCTCTGTGTGTGTGGGGGTGTGCCGCTCTCTGTGTGTGTGTGGGTGTGTGTCTGTCTGTCTGTCTCTCTCTGTCTCTCTCTGTGAAGTGCCGACGTCCAGACACTGGTTAAGGGGTTCAGGAAACTAGTCATTCGCATCTGGCTTTTATTTCTAGATCTGACATTGACACACACGACTAATTGTAGTATAATGTAATACAATAAATACATTTATGTCAAAAACGAATGTTGTTCTGACTAGGAATTTATTAAATGTATTTTATTTATATATTTTATTTTAATGCGGGACTAGGGGCGGAGTTGGGGGCGGGACTAGGGGCGGAGTTGGGGGCGGGACTAGGTGGCGAGTAGATTTTTTGGTTGGGCGAGTAGATTTTTGGGTGATTTGTCGAACACTATATATATATATATATCTTTTAATTCTGCCCTCTTGGATATTCTAGACTTACTAAGGGTCATATTCACTAAGTGGTACTAAGCTGCAAAGCCGGGTCAAATGAATGGGCCATAAAGTACCTTACGGCTTGGCATTTCTTAGTAAATATGGCTCTATATTTTTTGCAACAGGTAACAAAAGTATTATTTTCAATTAATACTTCTTCGTTACGTGCGACTCTTAGGGCCTGTTGATCAGATTCTGTTTTATCTTGTTACAGAAGGTCAGCTTTTCAAAGCATTTGCAGCTGTATTGATTCAGCATTTTGCACTGTAGCCTCTTCCCCGGCTGCTTTAGCGGAGAGAAGCCCATGAGAAGCATAGCGTGCTGACACGTTAAAGAGCACAGGAATTATATTGTATTGCACACATTGAGAAGATGCTCAAAACATCGCCTGAACCAGCAACAGTAAAGTGAAGGAGATGTGTATAACGTGGGAATACATCTGCGCGATGTTAATAATGTTGTATTGAAATTGGTATGGGATTTGCTAACCTGCTCCGCTCTGCTCCAGGGCTCTCGTTTAATTGAAACATTGGCCAATCAGAGGCCTATCAACAGCATGGAAACAATATCATTCTAATTATACAACAGCAAACGGTGTCAAACTCAATCAGATCATCGCTTCTCTGAGTCCTGGCTCAGTTTCCTATGGGCCCAATAAAAAAAAAAAAAACAACATATGATAACTACACACAGCTGTATTTTTTTCATGGATGTCTTTTCCCTTCATAATCCTAAAGGATCAGAAATTGTACCGTATATCAGACTTCGATGTGCCCAGACTACTTTTCTGTATGAAAACCCACTCCGTAAATGCGTATTGCCTACACACGTGTTTTTATATATTTTTCACACGACAAATAAATGTAGTATGTGATATGTCTATATTGTGGCAGAGAATGTCTTTTTTATATGATGCGACATCTAAGAAAAGCCTTTCTGAAGTACAGTAATTATTCCATCTTAAATGACCGGATTCTCCCAAATTGTCAGACGGAACCAACAAGGCTGTAACGGTGCAGTGCACTGAGAGAAAGTCACGCAGCGACTTGCAGGTGAGAACAGGCATCTACATTACAACCCTTTACGGCAATGCCATTTACCAAACTGGCTACTGAGCTAAGCTCCGAGTAGTCAGTGATATCTTATTCTAAATGTACCAGTGCAGGTCTTCCAATGCAATGATCTGCAGCCACTCCAGCACGGATAGGAATACAATTAGTTCAGTAAAAGTACACAAAAACACGGTTATGGATGTGTACACTGTTATGTACTGCACCACTGCTTTCATTAAGTATTTACATTGGCTCACTTTGGCCTTTGAACCGACATTTGAGTTTCACATGATGAATGTAACGCTGTTTCCCATGCTGTATATGCCATCCTTCCGATTCGCACCTAAATAATATGCGCCATTGTGGAACTGTTTTAGGACCAAACAACAAGCGAATGGAAACTAGCGGCAGCATTCGCTAAGCGTTGATGCAAGTACTGCAAGCCCAAGCTAACTGCCACTGACTCGAACTGCAGTTACTGTCGGAATGGGGTGAGATACCCCATATTGGTGCTTAATGAATCTCCCCATGAAAGGATTTTTATATCCGACACGTAAACTGTATCAGTGGTGGTTTTAGAAATGAGGGTGAAGGAGTGGCTCAGTGAGTAAAAGACA
Organism: Ascaphus truei; assembly: GCF_040206685.1. Classification (NCBI taxonomy): domain Eukaryota; kingdom Metazoa; phylum Chordata; class Amphibia; order Anura; family Ascaphidae; genus Ascaphus; species Ascaphus truei. Next base: position 298,848,965 of record NC_134486.1, read on the forward strand.
CTCACTGGCACTGAGTTTCAATTTGATGATGATGGTGATTTAGATTATCTTTTTGTATGATCAATAGCAGTGATGATGATCGATGGTTGATGATGATGTAGAGAAGGAGAAAAACTGGAAGAACACTACTGTAGGTATCAAAAAAGTAGAAAGGAGGGTGCGTATCCCATAAAAAGATTATTTATTGGTCATGGAAAAACAGGGCAATGGAGAGCCCTACCAACGTTTCACGCTTCACAGAGCGCTTTCTCAAGGTACCTTAATAATCTTTTTATGGGATACGCACCCTCCTTTCTACCTTTTTGATACCTACAGAAGTGCTCTTCCAGTTTTTCTCCTTCTCTACTAGCCTACCCCTTGGACGGAAGCACACCTGGGGACCCCTCACCTTTGGATCGCATCGACTGTGCAGCACTCAGAGTGAGTCAATCGCTTGCTACATGTGTAACCCATCTACCCCCCCCCCCCCGGTCGCAGATTGGACCCCTAGGGTGTAATGAGGGCTGGCTACATGTGTACTGGTGGTGCATACCTGCTGGTAACAGGAGGGCCTGAATCTCCCGCGATGGTATGGGGGACAACAGGGACAGGCTTCTGGGGTTATTGCCTTCATCTTCTAGTGGTGCAGCGCCTCCATCTCTGGCAAGCCCCATCAGGGTAGGGTGAAATCCTCCCAGAGAAAACCCTCCAAGGGGTGAGAGATTTCAGTCTCAGTCTTTGGTAAATGTAATAGCACAGTCCTTTATTGTACAGCAGCACACAGCAGATCATGTACAGCAGTCTCTCCCTCCTCCTCCTTCTCCTCCAGACTGTACCCCTTCAGGATGGCTGTCTGGGGCTCTCACTGCTCCCTGCCTCCACCCCAAGGTACAGACACTCAGGATGGGGCTAGCACTTCCCTCACCCCCTAGGCAGGGTGAGGGGCATTGGTCCACCAAAGTTCTATCAACTCTACTCAGTCTGGCCTGAGCTTCTCCAACTGTAATGCATTCTCCTCTCCAACACACTCCTCTCTGATCCCAGGACAGAACTCAACTCCAACTGACTGTCTCTGACAGGAACAGGCAACTAAATTTAGACAGCCCTGCCCATCATGATGTCAGCAGGCCCCTCCCCTGTGTCTCTTGCCTTCCACACAGAGTCAGGGGCCTACCTCCACCAATCAGGGCAGGGCTTGAAGCGGGGAAAACACATGATAACTACTGGCGGCCTGCCCTTAGAGGGGTTTACACCAGTAGGAGGATAGACATATAGCCCAATTTCTTACCAGGGCTACACATGTTTTCCTGTTCAGGACTTTATTTAGACAATTGGTACGTTATAGGGTGTTGTTATGCGCAATCTTCCTGGTGTTTTTGTTAACAACAGCGTCACTTATCAGTGAGCTTACCATCCGGGACTGCAACCCAGTACCTGTCTTCTATTAAGTTTATGTGTAGGGGGAACCCCCTACAAGTATCTGGTTATTCATTCATTCATATATCCTACTGTTGGGGTCTTTAGCATTACGCAGCCACATGGTTTGATGATGATGTATGATGATATATGATGATATATGATTATGTATGATGCTGAAGGAGCAGCTCAGTGAGTAGACACTGAGCTGGCACTGAGTTTGAAGCAGGGGGACCTGGTTCAGTTCCTGGTGTCGGCTCCTTGTGACCTTGGGCAAGTCACTTTATCTCCCTGTGCCTCAGGCCCCAAAAACATAGATTGTAAGCTCCACGGGGCAGGGACCTGTACCTTCAAAATGTCTCTGTAAAGCGCTACGTAACACTAGCAGCGCTGTACAATAACATGCTATTATTATTAGAAACTCATCATCGCAGTGATTGTAAAGTGTCAAAAAGTGAACGTGTTAAACGTGTTTAAACTGCACTTTTAGGTCAAGAGATTTCGAACTACAGAACTGTTACTGATTAAAGAATTCTTATTTTCTGTGGGGGAGGGGGGGTTTGTGCATTTTTTTTTCTTGAACAAAATGTGAATAACATTCAGTTTTTGCTCGTTGTGTCTGACCTGTCGACAGCAGAATGCTTGTAAAAAAAAAGTAAAAACATCACAAAAAAACAAATATTTTCCTACATTTCCTTCCTCTGGGTTCAAATATTGCAAAGATACTGTATTTACTGAATGGCAGGTTTCAGTAGGTGGTACTTTTCGCAGGTTAGATGGTAGTGCTGTTTTGACTCAGGAATAATAAAAAAAAAATATCAACATCCTCATCCACTGCTCCTAATAAATTGTCCATAAGAGAAAGAAGCTCATGAGCAAATGATAACGTCTCTGGCAACATGTGTACGCAATAAGAATGGTACGAGGGAAGAACTCTCCGGGTCTATGTTCACATCTTTGCCACTACATGTATCCATCCTTCCTGCTGAAAGACAGGCAGGGACTGATTCAATGTGTACACAGCATTCCAGCAAGGAAGCCAGGTGTACAGCACTAATGACAACAGCCTCCCACATGCCTGGTCACAAGACACATACAGTAACCTGGAAGCACTGAGGCAAATCACAGTAATATGGGTGTTTTGGGGGGAATTCAACACACAACATTAACATGACACCTCTCCAATTTCCAGCTGCCTTCCCAAGTGGCTGAATAAATAACAATTATCTGTAGAGTAAAAGAGGTGGTAATGGCTAATTCTATGTTGTTCAAGTCACATTTACTAGGCAGTCACTGTCATAAGGTGTCTTGTGGCAAAAGAATGCTTAGTCAATATGGGCCTAAATCATCATGCCCTGCGCAGATCTACTGTAACTCAACACTTTGGTGAATCAGAACATAAATTGGACACTTTAGTACCAAACTATTATTTTGAGACCCGCTAAATACTGTCCTGCTTCAAGCTATAAGTGTGGCTCTTAGGAGTTTGGTGATCAGATGGTTCTAGCATATATTAGCCTAAATCAAATCACATAATGGAGACGCTACCATATGGTAGCCCAACCCCTGAATATCTTGCTAAGTTGGTAAACTTACGGTGATAAATCATCACATCAGCATGTTGTCAACCCATGGTAACTCAACTCCTAAATATTTCTTGCTGCACTGGCAATGTTAGGATGATACCTCTGGATTTTTTTTTTACTTGATGGTAATCCAATCCTGAGTACTTTAGTGTACTGGCAACATTAATGTGTTATCACATCAGTGTATTATTGCCTAAACTGAACGTCTATGATCAGCTTGAGAATGACATTAACCAATGCTATGAGCTAGCACATACTTTCGTTAACCCATTACAGTGCAATGTTTTGAGGGCTCACATTTTTATTCTAACATGTTTCATCCCCTTTACAAGAGATGGCTGGCAAGTCCTACCTTGGTCAGCTGTGCTATCTTCTTGCTCATCTTAAGGTGCAGCTCTGCAGTATACTCCATGCTGAGGCCAGCTTGATGTGCCATCACGCCAGGAGATGAGGGCACAAACTTGGCAGCACCAGCAGTAGCCCCTACACCATAATAGTGCTGTTGCTGCTGCCAGTTCATCCCAGTCGCCATCTTCAGAGCTTCCAATCCCTCTCACCTCCCCTTGAGAAAAAAAGATATAGGGGGGAGGGAATTGATGATGCTCCGGAGACGACAAAGACGCAAAAGAATATGTATTAACAAAAACCAACGTGCTGCTATGCAGCCCCGGGTATGTGACTGTGCTGAGTGACTGAGGCAAGCACTAATCACTCCCCCCTCCTCTGTGTGTGTGTGTGTAGCACAGGCTGAAAAGGGCTATGAAATGAAAGCAGAGGAAGAGACTGACTGGGAGTGAAAGAGAGAAGACAGATGTATGTGAATGCATGGCTTTACACACACACACACACACACACACACACATTTTAACAGTCTCTCTCTCATATATATATATATATATATATATATATATATATATATATATAAATATGTGTAGAGGTATCTGTACCGTGTTAGCCGCGCTTAATAATCAAAAATGAATAGACGATACCGTTCTGTGGCTAACGAAATGCTTTTATTTGTGAGCTTTCGAGATACACTGATCTCTTCTTCCAGGGGTGTTACAACGGATAAAGCAAGAAAGGGTTTTACTTAAAAACAGTGTATCTTGGAATGCATCTGACTGATATATGTGTGTAACAGGTTTTCTACAGAAGTCCCTGCCCCCAAAGAAATTAGATTGTAAATCTTTCTTGGGCAAATTGGGCCCCCAATTGATGTGTAATGTTGTGCCAGTACATGTGTAATGTTGTGCCAGTACATGTACTATGTACAGCTATTTTATTGAAAAATTGGTGTGCACTATGTGTCAAATTGTGTATGTATAATCACGTATTTGTGTCTCTACAATAATGTATATGAATATACAGGTAAACCCGTTATAACGCGGTTTTCTCGTGGCTCCCGTTTAAAAAAATAAAAAATTAAAAAATTAAAAAAAAATGTTTTTTGGTTTTTTTTGCACACAAACACACTGCTCATTGCTCACACTACACACTTAACACACACTGACACATACTGCACACACACTGCTCACACTGACACACACACTGCACACTGCACACACACTGCTCATTGCTCACACTGCACACTGCACACACACTGCTCACACTGACACACACTGCACACACACTGCTCACACTGACACACACTGCACACTGCACACACACTGCTCATTGCTCACACTGCACACTGCACACTGCACACACACTGCTCACACTGCACACACACTGCACACTGCACACACACTGCTCATTGCTCACACTGCACACACTGCTCACACTGACACACACTGCACACACACTGCTCACACTGACACACACTGCACACTGCACACACACAGGTTGTAAACATAGTGGAGCCTGAACTACAAGTACCGAGAGACCCCGCGGGGAAAGGACCATAATACGCCGGTCTGTTGCTGGCCCCAGTTTATTTATCCCTAATTGGAGCCTGCAATTACTTACAACCCCAGGATCCGACTCCACACAGAGGGGTTGACCAGGTAGGGGACCAGCGACCTGCAGCACAGGGAAAGGAGATGGTAAGGGTACACACTGACACACACGCACACTCACACACACTTACACACACTCACACACACTTACACACACTCACACACACTTACACACTCTCACACACCTACACACACCAGCACCCGCTCCCCCCCCCCTCTCCTCCTGCGCAGGCAGCGGGGACAACGGTGGGGAGAAGGTGAAGCCCGGACCGGAGGGGCATCCCCCCTCCCATCTCCTGTCACGCGGTGACGGGGAAGCCGGGACCGGAGGGGCATCCCCCCTCCCATCTCCTGTCACGCGGTGACGGGGAAGCCGGGACCGGAGGGGCATCCCCCCTCCCATCTCCTGTCACGCGGTGACGGGGAAGCCGGGACCGGAGGGGCATCCCCCCTCCCATCTCCTGTCCCGCGGTGACGGGGAAGCCGGGACCGGAGGGGCATCCCCCCTCCCATCTCCTGTCCCGCGGTGACGGGGAAGCCGGGACCGGAGGGGCATCCCCCCTCCCATCTCCTGTCCCGCGGTGACGGGGAAGCCGGGACCGGAGGGGCATCCCCCCTCCCATCTCCTGTCCCGCGGTGACGGGGAAGCCGGGACCGGAGGGGCATCCCCGCTCCCATCTCCTGTCCCGCGGTGACGGGGAAGCCGGGACCGGAGGGGCATCCCCCCTCCCATCTCCTGTCACGCGGTGACGGGGAAGCCGGGACCGGAGGGGCATCCCCCCTCCCATCTCCTGTCACGCGGTGACGGGGAAGCCGGGACCGGAGGGGCATCCCCCCTCCCATCTCCTGTCACGCGGTGACGGGGAAGCCGGGACCGGAGGGGCATCCCCCCTGCCATCTCCTGTCACGCGGTGACGGGGAAGCCGGGACCGGAGGGGCATCTCCCCTCCCATCTCCCGTCCCGCGGTGACGGGGAAGCCGGGACCGGAGGGGCATCCCCCCTCCCATCTCCATCCCGTGGCCTGTGCCACGGTGACAGGTTGAAGCCGGGACCTGAGGGGCATCCCCCCTCCCATCTCCTGTCCCGCGGCCTTTCACGCGGTGACAGGGGGAAGCGGGGACCGGAGGGACATCCCCGCTCCCATCTCCTTCACCGCGGCCTGTCACGCGGTGACAGGGGGAAGCGGGGACCGGAGGGACATCCCCGCTCCCATCTCCTTCACCGCGGGCTGTCACGCGGTGACAGGGGGAAGAGGGGACCGGAGGGACATCCCCGCTCCCATCTCCTTCACCGCGGGGTGAATATGCGCTAAAGCAGCAGCCATTTTTTTCCCACGACCCCGTTACTAACGCGGTGGTCTCGGGGTGGACCCCGAGGACCGCGTTATAACGGGGTTTACCTGTATATGTATGTTAGCAGAAATATGTGTGTGTGTTACAGTATATGAGTGGCTGTCTGTTGGATCGATGTCTGTGTGTAATAAGAGTCAGTGCATTTAGTATGTGCGTATAAGGATGTAACAAATCAAGAGGGCACAAACACACACACACACCCTACCTAAACTAACACAAACAGGTACACGATAAACACATATATATTTGTGTGTGTGTGTGTGTGTATATATATATATATATCAAGGCAAGATGGCCGCACTCACTAGGTAGAGTGCCTTTAACTGTAAGTCAGTAAGGGCCACGTAAGTGATCCAAAATACCAGCACTGAATATGAGTGCAAAAAAATGATTATTTATTTAGTCCAACAAGCAAACAGTTAGCCTGACGTTTCGGTCCCTACACACAGAGTGGTGAGAAACAGTTTGTGAACCCCAATGATCATCACGGAAATTCTATAGTTTTTCCACAATACCATCTTGAATCAAATCCAGTCTTTTCTTAAATATCCAATAGGTTTATATTAACCAATTCCATGTGTTTTGAACCAAAATTATGTGTGAATTAGACAAACAATTAGTAATTACGAGTGAGGGTATGTACAAAAGTAAGTGAAACCCTGGTTTTATCAGCTAAATTAAAGGTCATTAGAATCAGGTGTTTAAATAATTAGGTAGATCTTCAGGCGTGAGTTTGGGAGGCCCCACCCTATATAAAGATCAGAAACTTTTTGAATTTGGTCATCACCATACCGGTGTGTGAAAACATGTCATGCCACCATCAAAAGAAATCTCTGAGGACCTCAGAAAAGCAGTTATTGATGCTCATCAGTCTAGAAAGGGTGACAAAACCATTTCTAAGGATTTGGGACTCCACCAATCCACTATCAGGTAGTCTACAAATGGAGAGAGTTCATGACCACAGTCCCTTTACCCAGGAGCGGACATGCTACCAAATTCTCTCCAAGAACAGACAAATCATGCAGGAAATCACAAAGAACCCCAGAGTAACATCCAAGGATCTGCAGGCCACTCTTGCCTTGGCTACTGTGAGTGTTCATGACTCAACTATCAGAACAAGTATGGTATGGTAACAAAAACAGAAAGGTCAGCGCATCATACCAAATGACACAACATATAGTGCAATACCTCAGTGCTTATCTGCTCATGAAAAGGGGTCCTTTAGTTAAACCCTTTGGCCAAAAGGTTATAAGCCTACAGCCACATCAAGGCATGCCCAATCTGCAGGTCCTAACACTACCTGGCACAATTCTCATGTACCTCTCTTTTGTGCTGGAGGGAGAAAGACCATACTGGGTCTGAGATTCACAGGATCATGATAAAAACTGCTAATTGGAAAGTATGGTATTCCAAGTTCATGGAAGGATAGCCAGGAGGAAACCACTGCTCTCTAAAAAGAACATTGCTGCCTGTGTGAAGTTCACCAAAGAGCACATACAGTAGATGATCCACAAGACTTCTCGAACAATGTTCTCTGGACAGACGTGTCAAAAGTAGAACTTTTGGGCCCCAATAAGAAACGTTATGTTTAGCATAAACCAAACACTGTGTTTGATCAGAAGAACCTCATCCCAACCGTCGAGCATGGAGGTGTAAGTGTGATGGTTTGTGACTGCTGTGCTGCCTCAGGATCTGGATGGCTTGCCATCATTGACACAACCATGAATTCTGAATTGTATCAGAAGATTCTAGAGGAGAATGTCAGGCCATCCATCTGTGAGCTGAAGCTGAAGTAAAGTGGGTCATGTAGCAAGACAATGATCCTAAACATACAAGCAGATCTACAAAAGAATGGCTGCAGAAGATGAAACTCCGCATTTTAAAATGGCTTAGTCAAAGTCCAGACCTAAACTCCATCAAAATGTTGTGACAGGACCTGAAGCGAGCTGTACATGCAAGGAAGCCATCAAATGTCACTGAATTGAAACAGTTCTGTATGGAGGAATGGGCCAAAATTCCTCAAAATTGATGTGAGAGACTGACCAGCAGTTACAAGAAATGCTTAGTTGAAGTCATTGCTGCTCATTACTCCACTGCTCATGTTACTGACCGCGTCCCCCAGAATCACAGGACCAGTCTCGGCAGATACCTGATCCCTTGCTTCGGATGTGAGGAGGGGGTCTCAAGCAAATGTCACACGTGTGTGGCCCATTTCCACACACAAACTCCCACTATCACCTCCAAGAGTTTGGCCAGGCGTACATACATATTTACCGTATGTATGCCATACAGTGTATCATTTATTCTGCATTATCGCAACTGGACTAACACAGCTATTTTCTGCTTATACATATAAACATACGATACCGTTCGCACGGGAATCAGCAGACAGCACTCAGAGTCTCACTTATGAGTGCTGTCTGCTGATTCCCTTGCGAATGGTATCGTATGTTTATCTACTTATTATGGGACATGCACCTACCTAAATGAGCTATATTGGAGTGCCGGCTGTTCATCTTTTTGTATATATATATACACACACACACACATGTATATATATATATACACATGTATACATACATACATAAACATACATACATACACACAGTATGTATATACACTATCTGTGTGTATATTGATATATGCAGCATGTGTATACAATGGCTATATACCTGTATGTGTAGATAGCTAGATATATCTGTATACAGTGTATGTATTTACCTGTATGTTTAGATAGATATGTCTGTGTACAATGTGTATATACCTGTATGTGTAGATATATCTATACACAATGTGTGTGTGTATATATTTATATATACACACACACACACACACACCTGTCTATGGATAGATAGATAGATAGATCTGTATATAGTGTATGTATATACCTGTATGTGTAAATAGATAGCTAGATCTGTATACAGTGTATGTATATAGCTAGATCTGTATACAGTGTATGTATATACCTGAATGTGTAACTAGATAGATAGATCTGTATACAGTGTATGTATATACCTGTATGTGTAGATATATATACCTGTATACAGTGTATGTATATACCTGTATGTGTAAATAGATAGCTAGATCTGTATACAGTGTATATATATACCTGAATATGTAACTAGATAGATAGATCTGTATACAGTGTATGTATATACCTGTATGTGTAGATATATATACCTGTATACAGTACAGTGTATGTATATACCTGTATGTGTAGATAGATCTGTATATATGTATATATCTGTATGTGTAGATAGATAGATCTGCATACAGTATATGTGTAGATAGATAGATATGTATACAGTGTATGTATATACCTGGGTGTTCGCGCTGCCTCCTGTTGCTAGGGGAGTTTGCATCGGTTGCCAGGTATCACGCAGTCACGCCCATTACCCAGAGACGTCACGTCCGCCTGCAGTGGGGTTGTGCTGTAGGCGCTGCCCGGCGGCCTGTGCACAGGAGCAGCACGCGCGTACTAATACATAGCTATAAACATCCCTCGCGCTGCATTGCGATCATGTCTACCCCCCCTCCCCCCTTCCTGTGCAATAACCAGCCGCAGTGAGAGGGCCTCACAGGGCCCAGTTACTGATTGGTTATGGGGCAGGTTCCTGCCTATTGGCATTTTAACCCTTTCCGTGCCATTTAACCCCTTCAGTACACTGTTAACCCCATTAGAGCTAGAGGGATTAAACTCCCAAGTATTGTTTATAAAACAGAGTAGGTCCTGCACGTCATAACTTCCAGTGGGAACAATGGTTAAAAAAAACCTGCACATTTATTGAGCATCCTAGATTGCAGCTGAAGGTGGGGTAATAAAAACGCTACAAAAGGTGCTTTTCCTTTCAGGACAGCTTGTATCCTCCATCCAGACATCCCTACAGCTAGGAGCTTCTGATGCCAGGGAGATGCGGAAGCAGAATTAGGGCAGTTCGGAGATATTCATTGGGGAGAGGGGGATTTTATCAAGAAAAGATTCGTTCTCATAAATAGTGAATATTCCAGTCATTTCAATAGACTGACTGTTACATTGTCTGACTCCAGGTGGGATCAGGGCATTACATTCTAAACAGTGCCATGTTCCCCTCAATACCCGACTAGCCCCCACTCTATCCACCTTTAAGACCCACCTTAAAACACTCCTCCTTAACGAAGCATATGAATAGTTCCGTGGCTAAGGCCGCGCTTAAACTGCCGGCGACGCGACCGATGACATCGCCTGTCGCCATTTGCAGAAGTTGTACTTGGGTTTTGGGCGACGTCGCTGGCCTTGCAACCATAAAAGGGGAGGGCAGAGGCACAGAGAAGCTCCCGATTGGCCACAAGGGTAGACCGTCACCGAAAAAAATCAAATAACAGTGACTACAAGATTTCTGGTAGCACTCGCTTTGTCGCTGTCGCGTGCACTATATGCGGCAGCGACAATGCATTTGTTTTGCCGTGACGTCGCGTCGCCGGCACTATAAGCGCAGCCTAACACTATACACCTGATATATAAAGCTTGGCCCCTTGCACACACTTACGAGTATGCCCTCCTACTGTATCTTCCTTCTACCAATTAGATTGTAAGCTCTTCAGAGCAGGGACTCCTTTTCCTAAATGTTACTTTTATGTCTGAAGCACTTATTCCCATGATCTATTATTTATATTATTTGGTATTTATATGACTGTCACGTATATTACTGCTGTGAAGCGCTATGTGCATTAATGGCGCTATATAAACAAAGACATACATACATACATATCCCTAAATCCCTTCCAAGTAACGTAACGTGTTGCTTTGCAATGAGCTGCAGGTCCTCCTGCTTGGGAAGAAATGTATAGCCCCTAACAATGCTGATGAGTGCAAGCAGACAGGAGGGGAAACGTACCATTAGAAACAATTGCAGAACAGCACTGTAGAAGACTCAAGAAGTGAGGAGCAAAGAGATACCGAAGGGCATTGCTGTTCTTTTTAACCTTTGAAGAGATGTGAACAACCCCCCCCCCCTTCAATATTAGCTCTTTTGACGGTGATTTACTGCTGCTTAGTGAGTCTATTTGCTGTGTGACCTGCTGTCTCCTTGGATGCACCATTCTCTGTCCTACTTCTATGCACAGTGTACTATTTCTTCTTGGTTAGCAGTGGATGACAGTCCTCTCTCCATGCTGTGCTGCTGTGGCCTTATGCTCAGCTACTCTTCCTCTATACGTCTATATATAGATTTTTGTCTCCAGTCTTTTTTTTTGCAGCCTGAATTCCCTGCGGTGTGAAGGAACACCATGTGACGCTTACTAGAAACAGGGATACAGGACAGGCGTGTGAAAATCAGCATTTTATTTGCAGCAATTTTTTTTTTTTAATGTTATTTTATAACATCAGCCGTAAATGTAATGGGCTGAAGAAGTAGCTCAGCGGTAAAGGTACAGCCTTTGGAGCAGGGGAACCAGGATCAATCTTAATCCCAGTAGCAATTCTCCCTGTGCCCCAGGCAGAACATTTAGAGTGCAAACGCTACAGGGCATTGACTTGTGCCTGCAATATTCTGTGTATAATGCTGTCAGTGCAATATAAGAAAAAACATTATTACTATAAATTGGAAAATTATCCATGCTCATTTCTTACAATTATTACATAGTTGACATGCTTAACAATGGGGTTTATCTAAGAAAAAAAAAAGGTAAATATATTTGTAACATGTAAAGCAGAAAAACATGAAATCTTATGGGTTTTTTATTTTTTAAACAAATCAGTTCTGTTCAAATCATGAGATAATACTGACAGTTTTTTTAATTTATTTAACTCAAGGCCATTTTGAATGAGTTTTAAAGCATCCTTTGATTTCTACAGCAGGTTTAAACCCACCTCCCCAGCAGTGCAAGATCTTTGTAACACTTTCCTGTTTGTGATCATTTGTTGCCAATGTTCCCAGCAGTTTGAACTGTAAACTGTAACAATAGATAATGTTACCTTAGTAACACGGATAATTAGTAATACGGATATATTGTAGCTGCTGAGTTACACTGAATGATTGATTGAAATTGAAATGCAGCCATTATAGTGGGCACACAGTCACGATTTTTACAGATTTATAACAAAAGCACCAAACTATTGCCAGCTTAGCTAAGAATGTAGAATTATACATTGTTACATGCTTTACATATAAAAGAAGAAAACAAAAAGTTGTAAAGTATTGTAGTATTGCTGCTTTAATTATTCTGTGTTTGTGTGTGTGTATATATATCTATATATAGATGTAGAGGTATCTGTACCGTGTTAGCCGAGCACAAATAAAAGCATTTCATTAGCCACAGAACGGTATCGGCTATTCATTTATTTATATATAAATATATATATATATATATATATATATATATTATGTGACAAACGCCCCTCTTTTGTAGCACTGACGTCTGTCTGGGTTCTTCCCGACACAGTCTTCTAGGGTTATTTATACAACAAACAGGAACATGCAAAGTATTACGTTGCTTAACTCAGGCTTCTGCCTGCTTTATTTTCATCCAAGTAAGGGACTGCAGCTTTAACATGTGTAGGCAGGAGGCACTCAGACATTTAACCTTCAGCGGTTCACTCATATCAGTGTTATAGCATTTCACACAGTGTCACTTTTAAGAAATAAAAACCAAATCATATAAAGAAATCCTTTCCCTTTCAGGGAACTAACTACACATCAGAATCAGCCTCTAACTGCGAACTAACTGGGCCAACTAACCTGGTTCCCCAGCTTAAAACAATGCCCTCTCATTTAGGGTCACTAGATACAGCACAGTCTTTTAGCAACAGCAATAAACATTTGTTTTGTCTTATCTGTTCATGGTGGGAACACGGTCCCAAGTGTCCAGGCAAATCCTCTGGTACTGTGATACTTGGAGGGGCCGTCCACCCCGAAACTGGATACCGGGGAGTAGCAATACCCCCAGCCTCCAGGCTCTAAGGAGAGAGACTGAAATGCAAACCTCTCTGCTCTAAATACCTGTGCAAGTGATTAGAAGAGCAGGTGAGGGAGAACTAGACCCATTGTAATCTGTGGTCTGGATTTTCCATCCAGCAGTCTGAGTTAATGTGAAGCTGTGGAATGGATCATTTTTAACTATTCCTGCACTTTCTGACCTTTGGACTATGTCACAATATATATATATAGCAACTTGTAGTACAATTTATCCAGTGCCTAACTTCATTATACATATGGCCTTTCTTCCTAGACACCAAAGTGGCATTCTACAGTATATCCTTGTAGCAGGGGTGTAGCTATGGCCCGTTCTTTCCCGCCCCCCCCCCTGCTGGGGACAGAGAGAGGGCAAGGGGGGAGAGAGAGGGGGGGCTGAGGGGGAGAGAGAGCTGAGGGGAAGGGGGAGCTGATGATGAGGAGGAGCTGATGATGAGGAGGGGGGACCTGGTGATGATGATGTGAGTAGGAGCTTATGATGATGAGGGGGGAGAGCTGGTGATGGGGAGCTGAGGAGGAGGAGGGGGGGGGGGAAGCTGGTGATGATGATGAGGGGGGAGAGCTGATGAGGGGGATCTGATGAGAGAGGAGAGCTGATGATGGGGGGGGAGCTGGTGAGGGGGAGCGGATGATGAGAGGGGAGAGCTGGTGAGGGGGAGCTGATGATGATGATGGGGGAGGGAGAAAAAAAATTACATTCAGTATTAATATTAATAGGGCCCTGAATTTTTTTTTTGCCTGGGGTCCCGCCCTTATCTAGCTACGCCACTGCCTTGTAGTATCCTTTGCTTTAATAGAATTGCACATCATCAAGCACCAGTCCTAACATCTTTACAATTCTGCTTTCTCTTCCCTAGCTACTTTATTCTTCCATTGTCAGTTCATGCTATCATCCTGAATTGTACCTTGTCCGGCAAGGGTAGGAGTTAAAATCCCCTTAATCACCATGGCAACAGGACACATATAATACTGACTCCGTAAAGTAGGCGGGTTCACCCTTGATGAAGCGTTCAGGACGTGAAACGTACATCAGTGGTACGTGCGCAGTAACGTCACGCTAAAGAGGCGGCAGCATTGAAAGTGCTTTGTAAGGCCTCGTCCAGGGTGCAACCGAGTCCGCTGGCGCTCGAGCGCCGTGACGTCAGGAGCTCAGTTGCCCAGGCGATTCCATGACATCACGGAGCTGGTTTGCCCTCATTGGGCGAATCACTCATGTGACGCGTCAGCATCAAATTGATTTGTCTTGCCAAGCAGCAGTGCGCCCACGGGCACGCACGCGCTGGTCAAACACATTGTCGCAATGTGTTTGATCATGCTGAGCGCGAGCGCGCATGCACGCTCCCTCTCAGCCTGGACGAGTTCTAACATCAAGCACTTTCGCGATGCAAGAGAGACTATTCTAATATATTATCACTAGCTAATGTAAGAGGCTATAACTGGATACGGTGATCCATGGGACACTGTGCCTCAGGGCATTATATACTAGATGTGCCAAATAAGTCGCTATCTGTTGAATATGCTCTCTCGTAACTTGCCGATTCAAACATAAGTTTGCCTTCCATACGGAGCTTACAAACACTGCCTCTGTGCCTCCCATATGTGATCAACTGGTTTAAAAACTAGTTGTTTATATGGAAAAACAAAAGGCCGCGAGTGGTAATGCTTGCCCCAAAGGAATGCGGAGGCCTAGGTGTACCAGATATAATCAAGTACTACAAAGCATCCCACCTAAAGCAAACGGTGGTATGGAATAACGACCCAGCGTCCTGTGGCTGGTTGGGATTGAGGCCTCATACGTGTCTCCCCTATCCCTTGGAGCACTACTTTGGTCCCAAGGGGGTGGGAAGATAACAATACCAGGCGAAATAGGCCTGGGAGCCATAAGATGTACGTAGAAAATTTGGTCACAAACAAAAGAAAGACATGGATTGACATCCTTCCCCTCCCCCTTATACCTATATTCGATAACCCAGATTTTCCCCCGGGTTGCACCCCAGGGACTTTAAGCAATTCCGAGAATCTGGTATAAAGACAGCATCAGACTTACTTAAAAAGGGGTCTCTGATGCCATTTTTGGAGTTAGAAGAAAGACACCCCTCGGTAAAACTTCCCTTATACGGATTCCTCCAGATCAGACATTTCCTCCAAGTGGCGTCCCAAAGGTGCAAATTTAAAAGCCTCACGACCTTCGAAAAGAAATGTGCCGTGGGAACATACCAAAGAGGTCTAATCTCAGGAATCTACCTGGGACTAGCACGTTCCATGATACCCGCCAACCACAATTACATGATGAAATAGATAGAGATGACTGGGAGGACATTTGGGAAGCTGCAGCCAAAACATCCATTTGTACTACTACCAAAGAGAATATATACAAAATTCTTTTCATTGGAACCTGTCCCTGAGAAGGCTGAGCCAGATCTTCCCTGACCAGCCCGATATGTGTTGGAGAGGGTGTGGTCAGGGTGGAGACCTGGCACATATACTATGGACTTGCCCTAAGGTCCAGATTTTCTGGAATATGATCCGCTCTATAGCTAAGGAAATAGCAAGAGAAGAGATCCCTCTAGACCCCCTGGTGTTCCTTCTAGCGAAACCAATTGACTCAGCCTCAGCTTCCACGAGAAAACTAATCTCACACCTGCTCATAGCAGCTCGCTGCTCGCTAACAGCCAACTGGAAAAAAATAAAAACCCCGTCCAAACAGATGGTTCTCTGTAGAACAAATGAGGTTAAATTGATGGAGTACTTGTCGGCCCTCCTGAACCAGAGCCTGGACCGGTTCAACAAGGTCTTGAACTTATGGCCCTACAATTAAGATTAAAACACCTGACGTCATTCGAAAAGCTCTGTCTGGCAGAGACCGACACAAAGGGACTCACATCACAACTGTACAAGGAAGTAGTTGATTCTTCGAGCTCTAGACAACAGCCACCGTCATTTAGAACCCAATGGGAAAGAGACTTGGGAGAGACATTAGAAGACGACGAGTGGAACGCTATATATCTGGCCACGGCAAAAAGCTCCATATGTACCACACTAAAGGAGAACGCATATAAGGTCCTAATGCGGTGGTACCTCACTCCAATGAAATTAGCCAAGTTCGTGCCTGGAGCCTCCTCGCTATGCCCCCGGCAGTGCGGAGGATCGGCCGATCTGTTACATATGCTGTGGTCTTGCCCGCGGATCTCCCCACTATGGGAAGAAATTAGACATTGGATACAGAGGGTCTTCGACCTCACTATTCCCCCAGACCCATGGCTATCCCTCTTGAATAGACCACTAATGGGCCTGTCCAAAGCAAACAACAAACTAATAGCACATTTTGCAATAGCCACACGGAGCGAGATCGCAGCACTATGGAAACGCCCCGAAATTCCAAGTATCCCAAAGATTCGAAATCGATTGTGGTTCATCTGCCAGATGGAAAAGTTGACGAGTCTAGTTAACGACACTGGCACCAATTATCTCAAAGTATGGACGCCTTGGCTGGCGCAGACGGATATCCCCGGGGTTGAGAGGAACACAATCTGGTTATGATAGATGCAGATGCGTTCTCCGTTAGGAGTGGAAACTCGACTCACGACGACTACACAGACAAATAGACAGCCTAAAGAGGTAATAAACTGGAGAGGACGTAACCCACAAAGAGCCTTACTAGGAGCGGTGGAGAGACCTAACACGAGTGGATGCTCCTCTCTCAGCCGCGTCACCCCTTATTCCCTCCCTACCCTCCCCATCCCTTCCTACCTCCCCATCCCCTTTTTTACTTTTTAAATTATTTATTTTTTTCTAATTTTATTTTGTTTTTGTGTTTGTCAATTTGAATTAATTGTATTATGTAAATTATGTTGTCTTTATTGCTAGTCCACCCAAAACAACCCGGTCAAGTACTGTAGGGCCCGAAAAACCGGGATATATCTCACGAGTTGACATAAAAAATGAATGTAATGTATACTGTATTCTGTTTCACCTGTTTGGAAAAACTACAATAAAATTTAAGTTACAAAAAAAAAAAAGATTAAAACACCTGAATCACCAGATCGCTGTGCCTTCCCCCCCTCCCCTCCTGCCCCCTTCCCTCCTCCCCCCTCCCCCTACCTTCCTCCCCCCTCCCCTCCTCTCCCCTCCTCTCCCCTCCTCCCCTCCTTCCCCCCTCCTCCCCCCCCTCCCCTCCTTCCCCCCTCCCCTCCTCCCCTCCCCTCCTCACCCCTCCCTCCTCCCCCCGCTCTCTTTCCCCTTTTCTCTTTCTCTACCTGTCCTTCACTATCCTCATTTTTAAAATAAGGAGGAGTTACTGCCCCGGTATGTTTTATGCAAGCTTCCCTGTCTAGGTTCTGAAAGATTGACTGCCTTACTGTATGTACAATGTGTTATAAACACACCTCCTGTAAACGTTTTGGAATGTTGCCTGTAACCCTCCATGAAAACCAATAAAAATGATTGTTAAAAAAAATTAAAAATAAAAACTAGTTGTGTGTGTGCGTTAATCACAGGAGGTAAATCGGCCACCTAGCTGACAACCGGTACCGATATATACACAAGGAGGGGGGAATACTAACTTGCCGAGTACTCGATACTGATACTGTGATTAACAATTTCAGGGACGGGATCGCAAATTGGCCCTCCGATATACTATCAAGGAATCTCTATCCCCTCTCACAACTTCGAATACTGAGATACTGAATATTAACCAGTACAACCTCGTGACCTTTTTACATTTTACTCGACTGGTACTATTCCAGTATATAACACCTGATACACGTAATTATCCATATAAATGTGTAACCACTGTACTGAATGATTTTAGACCTCTCTGAGAAATCTCTGCTGTGCTTTACTTATAAGTATCACAGAACATGGAAGCAATTATTGCTGCGTAAACGAGGTACTTGACACAGCAGACCTCACTGGGGTGTTTCTTCTAAATAGCAGCCTTGTATGTATCTTTTATTGCAGAGTAACGAGTTTACATCAAGAAACAAAGAAGTCCAGAGCCGCATCCAATGTGACAAAAATACACAGTGAAATACCTATATATCTCTTGAAAAAGGGTCATTTAGTTAACCCTTTGGCCAAAGAGTATAAGCCTGAGAGCCACATCCAGGCATGACTATAATATCGCAGGTCCTAACACTAACTGATTACAATTCTTATTTACCTCTATAATTAGAGGAAGAATGGTCCTAGCATTGAACCTGTCACAAACAACTGCATGTAAATAAAACCTGCTTACTTGGAAAGTGAGGAGGGGCGAGCTTAAACCCTGGGAGGGAGGAGCCACTGACCTCCAAAACAGTTGAGATCAGCTGGAAAAAGTTAATAAACACACAGATACCCAGCAAGCTCTAAGAAACCCCACAAAATTACCCCAATATATATATTTATGTATATAAGTGTCAAAAGGAGTGGTACTGGGCGTGGCTAAATGTATACAACAAGAAACAAAGAAGTCCAGAGCAGCATCCAATGTGACAGAAATACACAGTGAAATACCTATATATCTCTTGAAAAAGGGAAATTTAGTTAATCCTTTGGCCAAAGCGTATAAGCCTGTGAGCCACATCAAGGCATGACCAAATTCGCAGGTCCTAACACTAACTAATTAAAATTCTTAATCATCCATATAAATGTGTATCCACTATACTGAATCATTTTAGACCTCTCTGAGATATCTCTGCAGTACTTTACTTATAAGTATCACAGAACATGGAAGCAATTATTGCTACATAAACGAGGTACTTGACACAGCAGGCCTCACTGGGGTGTTTCTTCTAAATAGCAGCCTTGTATGTATCTTTTATTGCAGAGTAACAAGTTTAACACATCTTTAAGTTGGATACATTTATTTCTGATACATCTTAGATACTGTTTATACAATCCATTCATGTTTCATATTACAGGAGTTGACTGCTTATTAAAAGTATCATTTCTTAAATTCTGATATTATTTAACCACTATCTAATCAATTCCACCTACAGCAAGTCAGCTTAGTCCACTGACATACCAACACTGATACTAAACCGAACTGCCTACTGTGGCAAAAGTCATAGAGATGTCAAGTATCAGATGTCACTGTTTAAACTTTAAGTAATATACTAGCCTGGTATCCATTTGTTCATCTGCTGTTGGTGGGACAGTCTGGGTCTATTTGAACTAGATTTACCCATTAGTGATACAACTATAGTGTGGGTACTTACCTGCTAAAAGACTATATTCATGTGTTATTTATACACGTCTCTGTTGCTGACCGATTGGCCATAGATCAGTATACCAATCGTTATAATTATTTTAAAATATTTTCTTATTAAAGTTTGTTTTATATTAAGTTGTTTATATTAATTATATCATCATATGTGAAGTATAAAGTGCACCAAGAGGGGCTCTACTCATTCATTTTTTTGTCTAGCTGCTGAGTTACACTGAATGATTGATTGATTGATTGAAACTGAAATGCAGCCACCACCACGATATTTACAGATTTACTGTATAACAAAAGCACCAAACAATTGCCAGTTTAGGTAAGAATGTAGAATTATACATTGTAGTAAATGGAGGATCCAAGGCTTTTTTCCAAGAAATGTATTGTGTCAAAGCAGCACACAGCACGACGTTTCGACCTGCTCAGAGGTCTTTTTCAAGTGACATGCCAGTCCTAGCCGCAAGGGAATACAATGAAGTTGAAACATTCGAAATACTGATGTATTAAGTAGCCCAGTCTACTGATTGTATTGCGGTTCCGGGCTTGATAAGAATAAGGATACCTGTAATAGTCAGCAATAGTGAAGGTACTAAGCCCTAAAAGCGCCCTTAAACCATAAAACTAAACTATAAGGTCAAGATAATTACACGATCGCTGGCGCCAGCAACAGTGTTGCGAGCCTGTTCCTAGTAGGAGGTATGTGAACCTTGCGCGTGCACCGTGGTCACTACTAGGAACAGGCTCGCAACACAGTTGCCGGCGCCTGCGATCATGCAATTGTCTTGTCTTGACCTTATAGTTTAGTTTGACGGTTTAAGGGCGCATTTAGGGCCATTGTCTTGCAGGTGATAGGATCATAGTTTACCTATCACGCATCTGGGATTCTGGACACCAAACTTAGTGTTTATACAACAGGATAAGTATTGTGTTTAATCATCGTTTTAACCACCTTTATTTAACACACACACACGCCATCCTCTCCCTGGGGCTCATCCTGTCTGCAGGTCTGGATCACCTCCGCTCTCTTCATATTTGCAACTCGTGCACACATACACCACACCTGCGGCCATTTTTTTCTGCGATCCTGGTTATAACGTGGTCTAATCATGTGGCCCCGGAGCACCGTGTTATAACAGGGTTCAGCAATCGAGAGAGAGAGAGAGCTCCATAGCATAATGCTGTTATGCAATTTATTAAAGATAAAAGAGTCAGTCGTCAGTACATGCACTCACAATGTGGAATTAAAAACACAGATGACCACATCCGCCCCCCAGTTTGTGAACCGCTGCTCTATCCTATACCCCTACTTACAGTATGTCATATTTTTATTTTTTATTTACAGTGAATTTACAACACAGTACATACCTTATCACTTGACGCAGTGTTACCAAATGATTTATTTTTCTTACGTGCCTAGAAAGAACTTCCAGATTAGGAGGGAGAGCCAAGACCAGAGAGGGGAGTGTATTTAGGAAGAAGAAAGGGAGCGCTTACCTCCAGAAGATGTGAAAACGACAGCTATTCCATCCCGTGAGGTGCTTTTCTTTTTTTAAACGTTGTCCTTTGTCCCAGCACTGGTAGGGGGTTCAGGGAAATTTATTGATGAGAAGTGAGGGGCTCAACGATCAGTGGACCCGTAGGTGGTCCCTGGGGCTATAGTGGGGCATGTCAGACAATAGTTCCTATAATTCAACCCGTTATTTACTAGGGTGCCCTTTTAACTATGCCCTTTTAATCACTTTATTTTTTATTTATTTTTAGATAAATTCCCCCAAATTGGCAGTAGAGTGTACACATAGCATGTTTATTCTCACTTTCTACACTCCAGCAGGCAGCACAAAGCTATTTGCCAAGCAGACTTCAAAGGATCTCATCAGAAGAAATGCCTTATATTAATGCTTTCATATAAGGTTCTTTGAGGTCTACTAATGTAACAAATGTAAATATTAATTTCGGGTCTGAGCTTATTTTATCTAAATAAATACATTTATCTCAGATAAATCTAAAGTTGGTTAAAAATTGTGTTAAAAATACAATAATTGTTTTAATGACAGGTCAAAGGGGGGGGGGGGGAAACATCACTGATGGCCCACTGAAAGTGAAATATGTATAGAGTAGAAGGCTGTAGACAATAGCCAGATCATGGGCTGTCAGCCTCAAAGAAAACCTTAACATTCTTGAAATATCCCCTGCGCGTCACACAAAGCTGACAAACAGGTCACCACTTAGTGGGAGGGCTATATTAAATATAGGATATCATGAGATGACATCTATTCTGTAGAATAATGTTTAGATATTTGTAATAGTTGCAAGGAGATGGATGCAATAAGGCCAAAAACTTGATGTTTCGGAGAGGGCAAGGGACAGATATTTGTTTGTCGCTAAATTAGTATTGTTACATTCAGCAAACTCAATTAGTATTGTTACATTCAGCTCGACTGAATCTATTAATATGACTTGCGTCTGTCTAAGTATGAGAGAAATTAAGATATATGAGGACTTTTATATATTTAGTCAGATTTTTTTAATCCAAAGAAAGGAGTTTTTTTTCTTAAATCATAAAAATGTCAGCCAAAGCTGATTTACAACAGGGGTCGGCTTATGTTGTTTCAATGGGGAAAAAGAGTACATAAATCTCCCCAAGGTAATATGAAACTCAGAATTCAACAGAGGTGTGTTTTTGATTCAAAACACATGAATTCTCTTCTCCTCCAGTGACCTCTCTGGAAATGGACCTATAACATATGGTAACGTACTGTATAGGGATTTCTGTTTATGTTTTATCCATTTATTATAACTGTATGTTCTTGTAATATTTTTTTTCTGTATCCAAAGCACTGTATTTTTTTATATTAAAACAAAACTTTAATAAGTGATGCTTTGGGCTCTGAATTAACTGTGTGCACGCTTTATACAGGCATACCCCGCATTAACGTATGCAATGGGCCCAGAGCATGTATGTAAAGTGAAAATGTACTCAAAGTGAAGCACTACCATTTTCCCCTTATCGATGCATGTACTGTACTTCAATTGTCACATACGTGCATAACTGATATAAATAACGCATTTGTAACAGGCTCTATAATCTCCCCGCTTGTGCACAGCTTCGGTACAGGTAGGGTGCCAGTATTGCTGTTCAGGACTTGCTGGCAGGCGCATGTGCGAGCTGCCGTTTACCTTTTGGGCGATATGTCCTTACTCGCGAGTGTACTTAAAGTGAGTGTCCTTAAACCGGGGTATGCCTGTTTAGAGTAAAATACATTTTCACACACATTTTGCTTACAACAGTTTTTTGTGTGTTACAGCAAGTGCATAGTTATTTCTTTAATAACAGGGACCTTAGACCCTGGAAGATACATATTTTATTTGCATATTTCTTGAGTGGTGGAAGCTAGTATTATTGCAACCAAGTAAAGGGTAAATATGAACTCATTGAAAATACCTTGAGCAGGAGAAAGGGGAGTTGGCTAGAGTAGCCATGTATATTAAGCCTGTTTGCATATATAAGTCATGCACTCGCAAGTGTGCTGTTCGTGACAGATCGTATATTGGGAGGGATTGATGGGAGATATTGTTCATTTGAGGGACCTTTGCGGAGGTGAAAAGTGGGCCAGCTAGGGAGCAGTGTATTAACCCTTGTCCCATATTTATTTATTTATAAAATGTTTTACCAGGAAGTAATACATTGAGAGTTACCTCTCGTTTTCAAGTATGTGCTGGGCACAGAGTTACGATGACAGATACATGGTTACAAATACATAGTTACATTAAGTGAGCAAGGTTATACATTATATACAAGATATTCCATGCACAGTAAGAGATAATATATGTTATAGGCGTATATGCAGGTCACGTGCCCACAGGTGTGCCGTACAAGCAGTGGCAGATTTCCCAGTAAGCCTGGGCCAAAGGCAACAACATTTGGGGGTGGTAGAATTTGGGGATGGCAGGTGCAATTGCCGCTTGCTGCCAGCACATGCATGATGGGCGCATGCGAGATCAGCGCTTGCCAGCTGCTCCTGCGCATGAGCGCTGGAGAAGGAGGGCGGCACCAGGTAAGTGTCTAAGGGACGGCATTTTAAAAAAAATCCAACACTGCGTACATGACACATGCGTTACTTAAAGACTGTGTTGTTCTGTAGTTACACGACTGCACATGCATGCACTATGCCTGTTCAATCGTACACACATGCGTTCCATTGAATTATTACGCATGCGCTTAAACTATTCTAGTTCCTCACTACAGAGGATCAGCCTTCAAATAACTTAAAAAAGTTAATATTTCAACAACAATGGGATGTTAACATTGATGTAAATTAAGCACTGCATTTTTTTCCAACTTCAAATTTATTGATTTTTGTTCACAAGGCACAACGTACAAAGTACATGTTATCTCCCGAAATTTCCTGCATAGATGTTGTGTTTGTGCCCTATGTCACACAGATCTACAGCCATACAACATGAAACACGCCGAAGATGGGGAAGGAGAGGGGGGAAAAAAAGAGAGGGGGGGGGGGGGTGAAGGGAAGGGAGAGGGGAGCCGCAGTATTATCCGTTTTTTTCCCTTATTTATTCTTTTATCCTGGTAGACCACTGTGGTTTGTCCCTTGTCACCTCGATGGAATCCACACAGCTTCCTTGTAAGGCCTGGGCCGGGCCTGTCTTTCCGGGCCCCTATCTATTGCATCCTATCTGTCTCGCTGTGCAGCCCATAGACCAGGCCAGTCCCCTGTACTGAGGTGGGATGTTGAATATACACACCGACAGCAGAGGGAGCGGGTCCGGGATGTGGTTGTAGCGTGGCCAGGCCTTGGTTAAGATTTAGAATAGTCGTTGTACTTGCCGAGTTCAGGAGTATAGAGAGTTCCGTAGTCAAATCCGTTTCCGTGTCCAAGGGTCTGAGAGGTAAGAATCGTGATGGGTAAGCTGAAGTCGGGAGCCAGAGGGGTAAGACAGACAATCCGGTTCAAATCTGTAGGAGAAAAGACAAACAGGAGCACGACACAGTTTCCAGGCTACACAGGAAGCAAGGAGCTATGCAGAGCAAGGAAGTGAAGTCACAGCCGGATATTTAAAGCGACAGTGACCAATCCGGACGAGGGGCATGGCGAAGGCGTGTCGAGGAGCTGCTCGTGAGTGGCTGAGAGACCAGGAAATAGTAGAGCCCAGCTGAGGGTCTGTAACACCAGTGCCAGAATCCAAGATGGCGACGACAGAGTTCAAGGTATGCACTGGGCGGCAGCATGGGTAGCGACGGGGGGCAGGGGCAGCAGCCGCTGCAGTACTGGTAGTGGGTAAGGAGGGGTCACGCCGCAAGGGACGTGGCCCCCGATTCCTTACAGTACCCCCCCCCTTCAGGATCGACCTCAGGACGATCCATCCAAGGCTTCTGCGGAAATTTCTTGTGGAAGCAGTCCAAGAGAACTGGAGCATGGATGTCCTCCTTGGGTACCCAAGAGCGTTCCTCTGGGCCATAACCCTTCCAGTGAACAAGGAATTGTATCTTTCCTCTGGATACACGAGAATCCATGATTGTCTGGATTTCGAATTCAGGTTGTCCTTGGACCGTGACTGGTTTGGGTCTATGGGTCTTAGCAGGGAACCGTTTGCTCTGGACGAATGGCTTGAGCAGGGAAACATGGAATACGTTTGGAATCCTCATGGAAGACGGAAGTTGCAGACGAAATGCCACAGGATTGATTTGTTCCTGGATCAGAAAAGGCCCTAAGAATCGAGGTGCTGTTTTCGGGGTCGGAGACTTCAACTTGATATTCTTAGACGAAAGCCAAACTCGGTCCCCTGGCTTGTAATTAGGGGCCTGTTGACGACGGTGGTCTGCCTGAGACTTGAATTTCCGAGCGGCGCTAAGAAGCGCGGACTGAATCTTGATCCATGACTTCTGAAGAGTAGTTACCCGTTCATCAGCTGCCGGCACTCCTATCGGAATGTTTGAGATTGGCAGTCGACTTGGGTGGAAACCATAATTCACGAAGAACGGGGTTTCATGCATGGATTCATTACGAAGTGAATTGGTTGCAAATTCTGCCCAAGGTAGCAGGTCAACCCAATTATCCTGGGAACCGGAAATAAAACACAGCAGGTATTGTTCCAGCGTTTGATTAAGTCTTTCTGTTTGCCCATTAGTTTGGGGGTAATAGCCTGACGAGAAGGATAGCGCCATGCCAAGCCTCTTGGAGAAAGCCAGCCAAAATTTCGATATAAATTGTGTGCCTCGGTCCGAGACTATGGATGTAGGTATCCCATGGATGCGAAATACCTCCTTTGTGAAGATATCAGCTAGGGTGGGCGAGGAGGGAAGTCCTTTGAGTGGAACAAAGTGGGCCTGTTTTGAAAAACGGTCAACGATGACCAAAATGGTATTCATCCCTCTGGAAGGGGGTAGATCCACAATGAAATCCATTGAAATATGTGACCATGGACGTTCGGGTACTGGCAAGGGCATGAGCAAGCCTGAGGGTCTTTGATGAAGAGTCTTGTTTTGTGCGCATACTGGACAAGCACTAGTAAATTCATGAACCATCTTTGCCATATTAGGCCACCAAAAAGTACGTTTGATAAGATCCAAAGTTCTTTTGAAACCGGGATGGCCGGCTGAACGGACAGAGTGACCCCATTCTAATATCTTTTTATGAAACCTGGGTGCGGCATAAAGAGTTCCCTCCGGTACCTCTAGACCACTCGGAATTTGTGTTTGAGCTTCAACGATCTTTTCAAGAATGTCAAATGAGTTGGCGGAAATTATAAACTTAGAGGGTACGATAGTTTCAGGGGTTTCTTCGGATCTTTCCTCCGGAGAAAATTGTCGGGACAAGGCATCAGCTTTTGTGTTTTTAGAACCAGGAATATAGGACAAAGTATAATTAAATCTTGAGAAAAATAGTGCCCAGCGAGCTTGACGAGACCCCAGACGACGTGCATTTTCGATATACAGAAGGTTTTTATGGTCGGTCAATATAGAAATAGGTTCGCGGGAACCTTCCAGGAGATGTCGCCATTCCTGTAAGGCCATCTTGATAGCCAAGAGCTCTCTATTGCCAACATCATAGTTCTTTTCAGCGGTCGAAAACTTCTTTGAAAAAAAACCGCATGGATGAAGCTTATCTTGAGGGAAGAATCTCTGGGACAGGATGGCGCCTGCACCACAATCAGACGCATCAACTTCTAAAGTAAAAGGAAGACTAACATCGGGATGTCGCAGGATGGGTGCCGAGACAAAAGCTTGTTTCAGGGTTTCGAAGGACGAGACGGCCTGCGGAGGCCATACAGACGGGTCAGCTTCCTTCTTGGTTAGGGCCGTAATGGGAGCCACAGTGGTGGAAAAATTTCGGATGAATTTCCTATAGTAATTGGAGAAGCCCAAAAAATGCTGGATGGCTTTGAGAGAGTTGGGCTGAGGCCAATCCAAAACAGCCTTAAGTTTTTCAGGGTCCATTGAAAATCCTTTATCTGAAATTACTGTATATAGCCTCAGAAGGCAGTAGAGGTTTGATGAAAAAGACATTTCTCGAGCTTAGCGTAGAGATTATTGACACGAAGGCGAGCGAGAACGAGCCTGGTATGCTGGACATGATCTTGAAGATTTTTAGAAAAAATTAGGATATCATCCAGATAGACGATTACGAAAGAATTGAGAACATCACGGAAGACATCATTCATGAAATCCTGAAAAACAGCAGGAGCATTGCATAAGCCGAAGGGCATTACAAGATACTCGTAGTGGCCGCTTCTGGTATTGAAGGCAGTCTTCCATTCATCGCCTTCTCGGATGCGAACAAGATTGTAAGCTCCTCGGAGGTCTAGCTTGGAAAATTTTTTTGCCCCTTGAAGCCTATCAAAAAGTTCGGAGATCAGCGGAAGGGGGTATCGATTCTTGACTGTGATGAGATTGAGCCCTCGGTAATCAATGCATGGTCTCAGGGATCAATCTTTCTTTTTGACAAAAATTGAAACCGGAACCAGCGGGGGACGAAGAATTACGGATGAATCCTTTTTCAAGGTTTTCTTTGATGTATGCTGCCATGGCTTCAGTTTCCGGGAGAGACAAGGGGTAGGAATTACATTTTGGAAGAACAGCGCCGGGAACCAGATTAATGGGGCAATCATAAGGTCTGTGAGGAGGTAGAACCTCCGATTGTGTCTTACTAAACACGTCGATGAAATCCGCATATGCTTCAGGAAGAGCGGAATCATTAGCCGGGGGCGTTTCCACTCCCGCGAGGACTGTGGTAGGAGAAATGACCGGCAATGGTGAGGAGTCTGACTCTGGCTCCCACTGAATAGTCTTGCCATCCCTCCAATCAATGCGTGGGTTGTGCTGCTGTAGCCAGGGTAATCCTAGGATAACTGGAACGGCAGGAGAGTGCATCACGTCAAAGGATATGATTTCGGTATGAGTACCGGCAGAAAGGGTGAGAGGAAGAGTCTCTAACGTGATGAAGGCAGGTTGCAAAGGACGACCATCAATAGCCTCGAGGCCAATCGGCGATTTCTTAGCGATGAGCGGAATCTTGTTAAGAGTAGCAAAATCTTGATTGACAAAGTTACCAGCGGATCCTGAATCAAGAAAAGCGGCTGTGGTTACGCGAAAATTCGGACCCTCAAGCGAGACTGGAAGCATAATTCTCTTAGGGAGTTCCTCTTCAGAGATAGGGTGAGAAGATATTGACCCCAAAATGAGTCCCTCTTGCCCCTTTGGTCGTGTTTGTTCTTTGGGCCTTAAAGGACAAAAACGTACCGTATGTTCTGGAGATCCACAGTAGTAGCAAAGACCCTCATTCCGGCGACGAGCCCTTTCGGCAGTCCGGTCAGGAGTCCTGTCGGTATTACGGAACTCTTGACTGGCAATCTGCATGAGTTCACAGTGTCTAGAACAGGACGAATAGCTGGGAAGGATCTGGGAAGAATAGGGTCAGAAGAGAAAATTCTGGGACGCTGGCGTTCATGACGGCGCTGTTGAAGGCGCTGATCCACTCGTATGCATATTGCGATCAATTCCTCCAATCCCTGTGGCCTGGGCTGAACTGCAAGTTCATCCTTTACAGAGTCGGACAAACCTTGCCAAAACACAGCAATAAGGGCTTCTTGGTTCCAATGCGTCTCTGCCGCGACAGTCCGGAATTCCAATGCATATTTGGCTACGGACCTACGACCTTGAGACAATTGAACAAGAGAAGCAGCGGCAGTATCTCTGCGGGCGGGAATATCAAATACCTGCTGGAATTCTTGGCGGAAGAGCTGGTAATCCTGGGTGGTTTCCGCACGCAACTCCCAGATGGGAGAGGCCCACGCCAAGGCGTCCCCTGTTAAAAGAGAGTAAACATAGGCTACCTTGGTGCGTCCGGTGGGGAACAGGCTGGGAGAAATCTCAAATTGTATTTCACATTGATTCAAAAAACCACGACAGGCTAGAGGGTCACCCGCATATGCTTTAGGCGTAGGAATCCTGAGTTCTGATGGCCGGTCGCCACCCTGCGCGGCTGGGGCCGGAATAGGCTGTAGTGAAAGCTGGGAAAGCTGTTGTACCAGGCTTGTGATCTGAGTTCCCAAAGTATCAATGCAATGCACGAGTCCCCTGATTAGTTGGCCCACCTCAGTCAGGTCTGTTTCTGTTGGGCTCTGCATAATGTCACGCTGTGCAGCCCATAGACCAGGCCAGTCCCCTGTACTGAGGTGGGATGTTGAATATACACACCGACAGCAGAGGGAGCGGGTCCGGGATGTGGTTGTAGCGTGGCCAGGCCTGGGTTAAGATTTAGAATAGTCGTTGTACTTGCCGAGTTCAGGAGTATAGAGAGTTCCGTAGTCAAATCCGTTTCCGTGTCCAAGGGTCTGAGAGGTAAGAATCGTGATGGGTAAGCTGAAGTCGGGAGCCAGAGGGGTAAGACAGACAAGCCGGTTTAAATCTGTAGGAGAAAAGACAAACAGGAGCACGACACAGTTTCCAGGCTACACAGGAAGCAAGGAGCTATGCAGAGCAAGGAAGTGAAGTCACAGCCGGATATTTAAAGCGACAGTGACCAATCCGGACGAGGGGCATGGCGGAGGCGTGTCGAGGAGCTGCTTGTGAGTGGCTGAGAGACCAGGAAATAGTAGAGCCCAGCTGAGGGTCTGTAACACCAGTGCCAGAATCCAAGATGGCGACGGCAGAGTTCAAGGTATGCACTGGGCGGCGGCATGGGTAGCGACGGGGGGCAGGGGCAGCAGCCGCTGCAGTACTGGTAGTGGGTAAGGAGGGGTCACGCCGCAAGGGACGTGGCCCCCGATTCCTTACACTATCGAAGGAGTAAGCACTGCATTTTAAGTGTTGATACAGTTTTATTTTGAGTGTCTTGAACTAAATTTACTGTACTGTATTAAATTCTGTTTAACTGCACAATAAACAAAATAAAGCAACAGTGGTGTGTTGAATATGGACCAGCGGATTTGTTTGGCTAATGGTCTCACAGCGGTTTGCTTTGTTTTATTAAACCTTTAGCTGAAGCTCGCCCTGCCCCACTGCTATTTCACAAATTGTTTGCAACTTTACAAGCCAAGTAATCAACCAGTTGCATCAGCTTTTATTTGCTTAAGCACTTCGCCCGCAGTTTGATCTTAGGCCTGGGACATAGTAAGCGCTTAGGTGCTGCTGCTCGCTCTTGCTTGCTGCCGCTCGCTCTACCAGGAGCTTTTTGCTGTCCTGGCAGAGGAGACAGCAAGCGCGTTTGCGAGGCGGGTATCACTGTGTGTGTGTCACTTGGTAGCTGTCAGTGTGTGTGTGTGTGTGTGTCACTTTGAAATGGTCTGTGTGTTTGTGTGTCACTGGGGAACCTGTGTGTGTGTGTATATTATATAATATTTTAAAAATTAAAAAAAAAGACATGTGAGAATAAATTATTTATTAACATTGTGCAACTTTGATAAATATATACGCACGCACACGCACGCACACGCACGCACACGCACACACACACCACACAGACATACACATACACACATACATACACATACACATGCACACACACATCACACACCACACAGACATACACATACACACGCACATACACATACATACACACACACATACATGCACACACATGCGCACACACACACACACACGCGCGCGCACACACCCACACACGCACATACACATACATACACACACATACATGCGCACACACACACACACACACACACGCGCGCACACACACACACACACACACACACACATATACACACTGTGACATAGTCCAAAGATGTTAGGCAGCTTTCTGCCCCATTTTAGGTCAGAAAGTGCAGGAATAGTTAAAAATGATCCGTTCCACATCTTCCCATTAACTCAGGCAGCTGGATGGAAAATCCAGACCACAGATTACAATGGCTCTAGTTCTCCCTCACCTGCTCTTCTAATCACATGCACAGGTACTTAGAGCAGAGAGGTTTTGCATTTCACTCTCTCTCCTTAGAACCTGGAGGCTGGGGGTATCGCTGCTCCCCTGTTTCCAGTTTCGGGGTTGACGGCCCCTCCAAGTATCACAGTCCCAGAGGATTTGCCGGACACCTGGGTCCGAGTACCCACCACAAAACAGATAAGCCAAACAAAGATGTATTACTGTTTGTAATGGACTATGCTGTATCTAGTGACCCTAATTGAGAGGGCATTGTTTTAAACTGGGGGAACCAGGTTAGTTGGCCCAGCAGCAGTTAGAGGCTGATTCTATGTGTAGTTAGATCCCTGAAAGGGATAGGATTTTGTTTATATCATTTGGTTTCTTTTTTACTTGAAATAACAATGTGGGAAATACTGTAACACTGAAATGTGTGAACTGCTGAATGAAAGTATCTGAGTACCTCTAACCTTCACATGTTAAAGCTGCAGTACATTACTTGGATGAAAATAAAGCAGGCAGAAGCCTGAGTTAAGCAGCTTAATACTTTGCATGATCCTGTTTTTGTATTAAATAACCCTAGAAGACTGTGTCGGGAAGAACCCAGACAGGCGTCGGCACTACAAAAGAGGGGCGTTTGTCACATATGGTGGAGAATGCGGGTCGACACTAAAAGTCTGTGGGTTTGCAAATAAATGCGGGGGTTTAAAATGGCCGCCCAGCTGAACTAAAGTACAGATGCTATGAGTGAAGTCTGTCCCACTGTGTATATCAGTTGTGCTTCTAGCATACACAGAGAATGTGCGAAGTGTGGATGCAATAGCACCCTGAACCCAAACAGAAAACCAAAATGTTTTGCTGAAGAAAAAAAAAAATTGCATCTAGCAAGTGCTGTTTGTAAAGCTAATGCCTTTTGCTGAAGTGAGTGAATTTGCAGCTAGCAAGTGCTGTATGCAAGTTGCTGAAGTGAGTGAAATTGCAGCTAGCAAATTGTCCCTGCCGGGCTTCTAAAATGGCCGACGTGAAATGTTTGTTTTGTAATGTACATAATCATGAAAAACAGTGTCCCTTCAGGCCATACGATGATGATGATGATGATGATGACTCGTATGTGGCCCCTGGAGGAGAGCCGTACCCACAGATGAATTTAGTATGCTGGGCCTGTCATAAAGTAGGTCACATGGAAGATGTGTGCCCCAAAATTTTCAAAGACAAACAGCTGCAAAAGCAAGCAACGCCCTATGAGTGCAAGCAAGATGTGGAAGCTGATACCAGTGAGCGTGTGCCCAGTACCACTGATATCTCTGGAGCTAATAAAGCAAAAAGAAAGAAGAAAAAGAAAACTGTTCCTCAAGTCACAGGGGAAGTGACCGAGCCACTTGAACCTGCGCTGTCAGGACATGCGTCAGAAAGGCGCCGAGATGTGCTGCAGACCGGAGTGACCGGCAGAATTGTCACGGGAACAGTGGCAAAGGGAAAAGAGGAGCAAAGGGAAGCTGAATCCTTGAACCAGGATAAAGAGGCTTTGGTTTCTGCACTCCAAGCTGCCCGCCATGATTATGAAGTCCTGCGGCAGGGATTGGTGAAGGAGCGAGAATGTTGGAAGAAGGAGCAAGAATCTAACAATAAGGTGCGAGAATGTTGGAACAAGGAGCGAGAAGCGAATGCCGAGTTACAGAGGTGTATACTTCCAGCTTTACAAGAGCACGAGGCTTTGAAGAAAACAGAGTCTCTCTTACGGAGTGAGCTGGAAGAGGTGAGGACTAGTCTGGAAAAGGCCAACACCGTAATTGTCACCATGGATGAAAAACAGAGGAAGTCTGACAAATTGATTGCTATCCTAAAACAGAAATACGGGAAGGCTCTACAAGAGGTGCATGTGCTCAGCACAGAGGTGCAACACTTACGCCTGGAGAGCCACGGTCTGAACACAGAGCTGGGAATGTTGAAGCAAACCCATGAGATTGCCCTAAGTGAGTTAGAGACTGTAAAGCAAGAAAATGAGACTCTGAAATTGGAAAATTCAGATTTGACTGACCAAGCAGAAAAAGTAAAGAAACAGTTGACTCAGGAAAAGTTAGAAGTGCAGGAAGCACTACAGAATGCATTGATGCACACTCATAGCCAGCACCAGGAAGAAATGGACGCTCTGAGAACAGAATTGCGACATGTATGCACAAAACAGAATTCTCTCGTGGAGGAACTTAACGTTTTGAAAAAGGAGAAAAGCATTAGAATAATTCAGAAGCACTGCAAAGCTCTTATCCAAGGAAGAAGGGAAAGAGAAAATTATCGGCGTAAACGCGCCGCAACTATCATCCTACAGGCTGCCTACAGAGGGATGAAAATTCGTCAGTTTAATCACCGGAATAAAGCAGCCTGTGTACTTCAATCATTCTACCGTGCCCGCATGGTACGAAACAGGTTCCTCATTATGAAAGGAGCAACTATAAAGATCCAGTCTCTGACTAGAATGACACAGAACAGGATTCGCTATCAAACCCTGAGAAATGCGTCACTGGTTATACAGCGGTATTTCCGCCTTAATAAATGTAGGCCTCAGGAAAGAGAGGCCCAACACTACATGCCTGCCAGCTGCAAAGGTAAAATGCCTCAGGGTACAGCCGGAGTTAGTGAGCGCCCCATCAAGGTAATCAGTGCTTCATCTTCTAAGTACCATATAATTGCCCCAGAGGGGAAATCCCAAATCTCTGAGAGTGATGGTCTTGAGAAAATACATGGCAGTAAGAAGTACCATAAAGGTTCAAAGGTTGCAAAGCAAAAGCGACGAAGGTCAACGCTGGCCTTGAATTTTTCCGGATCTCGCCACTCTGGGCCACAATATAAAGACAAAGACTATCCGGCCCCAGAGTTCTGTCAGAAGCTAAAGAAACAGTCCAGTCATTTGCAGGTTGCAGCAGCCTATGAAATAAAGTCAGGAAACGTAATGGACTGGAAGTCAAAGAAAAAAAAAAAAAAGTGTTTGGGGAATTGACCGATATTTTTTTTTGTTATTACACGTGTGGACTATGTCACTGACACTTAACTATGCAAATAAGCTATTGTAGTTAAGGTATATTAGACCTCTAGAATAAGCATTTTGTCAATGTTACAATGTTATATTGGTTCTCTGTGTTGAAAATGTAGCTAAACTACAAATTAATATACAGGGTTGATGGCCCTTTCGGTTAGTAAATTATATAATGAAGTTCATATTCGTGTCATGTGAATACTTAATGTTGTTCTGAAGAGTTAGCTCAAGTATTTCAGGTAGGACGCTCACCTCAGTGAGGTCCATGGCCGCTCACCCCAGTAGGTGTGAGCTGGGGAGGGGGATATGTGACATAGTCCAAAGATGTTAGGCAGCTTTCTGCCCCATTTTAGGTCAGAAAGTGCAGGAATAGTTAAAAATGATCCGTTCCACATCTTCCCATTAACTCAGGCAGCTGGATGGAAAATCCAGACCACAGATTACAATGGCTCTAGTTCTCCCTCACCTGCTCTTCTAATCACATGCACAGGTACTTAGAGCAGAGAGGTTTTGCATTTCACTCTCTCTCCTTAGAGCCTGGAGGCTGGGGGTATCGCTGCTCCCCTGTTTCCAGTTTCGGGGTTGACGGCCCCTCCAAGTATCACAGTCCCAGAGGATTTGCCGGACACCTGGGTCCGAGTACCCACCACAAAACAGATAAGCCAAACAAAGATGTATTACTGTTTGTAATGGACTATGCTGTATCTAGTGACCCTAATTAAGAGGGCATTGTTTTAAACTGGGGGAACCAGGTTAGTTGGCCCTGCAGCAGTTAGAGGCTGATTCTATGTGTAGTTAGATCCCTGAAAGGGATAGGATTTTGTTTATATCATTTGGTTTCTTTTTTACTTGAAATAACAATGTGGGAAATACTGTAACACTGAAATGTGTGAACTGCTGAATGAAAGTATCTGAGTACCTCTAACCTTCACATGTTAAAGCTGCAGTACATTACTTGGATGAAAATAAAGCAGGCAGAAGCCTGAGTTAAGCAGCTTAATACTTTGCATGATCCTGTTTTTGTATTAAATAACCCTAGAAGACTGTGTCGGGAAGAACCCAGACAGGCGTCGGCACTACAAAAGAGGGGCGTTTGTCACAACACATACACACACAAACTTACATACACATACACACACACCTCTGTGCTGCCTCTGTCTTGTCTGGTAGTTACAATGCCGGACCGGCTGCAGACCCATTGGATGGGAGCGGTCACGTGACCGCTCCTCCGCTTCCCCGAGCGGCAAATTTCAAACTTGCCTGTCTCGGGGAAGTTTCTCAGCCTCCGCACGCATCAGCGCGCATGCGGAGGGAGAAACTATAGCCGCGCTGATAACAGATGCAGGGGCTTTGTGCATCTGTTCAGCGCGGCTCAGCCAAGCTCAGCGACGCTGAGTGCACTATGTCCTGGGCCTTAGAGTAAATTATATAACAGCAAGATAGCATTATATATATTTGTGTAAAATCATATAAATATTACAAAATGATTGCTTGTACTGTAAAGTGCTTATTCCGTTCAACAGCCTCAACGTGGTTATCAACAAAGATATTCAGTGTACTATCTGGTGGACAGATATTGAAATGAAAAAAAAAAAGCATACTTAACTGCAGGATGTAATTCCGTAGGCTTCCCGTAGCTAACCTGTGGTAAACTGTCTTCCCGCGGGGGAAATCTTGTTCCTTGTCCGAATACTGAGAACAGTAGGTGTTTCTACATTTGTACTTTGATATAACATTAATTGGTGGAATGAAGGCTGTGTCCTTTTAACATTGTGGTACAAATTGAGAACTGCAAAACTAAAAAGATCTGAATTCTACATCCTTGCCTCAAAAAGAGAATTAAACTACAAACCAAGCGCTCAACCTATTGTTGATGTGATATATACAATATAATAAATTAATTAATTGTAATAGATAATAATAATAATAATAATAATAATAATAATAATAATAATAATAATATATGTGCTTGTGATAAATAATATACCCAAACTATGTGAGGATAACCAATTAGCACAACAGCCCAACGACCACCAAATTGAGGGAGGGTATGGGAGAAAGGGAGGCTGCCTAGGACTGAATATCAAGCCTTTCCATATAGCTATAGACAAATGATAATACAGAGAACAAAGTCCTTGGCGCACTACCAAGTGCGTGAACCTGATAAATGTTCCTGATTCTGTGTTTGAAGAAACAGTTCGTGGATTTTCACAGATTTTCACAGATTTTCCTCTTGATTTTCTTCCGATCTTGGATATATGTCTGTAATTAAAGAGGACAGAAGACCATTGCGCAGTAACCTCTAGTCATGGGAACCTCATCCACACAGCTGCTAGCTACTTACATCTAAATAGATGAAGGCAGGCCTTGAAAGGTATCTTTAAGCTGTGGGTCTGAATCGCTCACAGGGTTAACTTGGAACCTCCAAGTGTAATACTTCCGCTCCACAATAAGCCGAAATGCCCAATTACATATAAGAGAATAAAAATGCCGATGGTGTAGTACAGTTCGATTTAATAAAACATTAAAAGATCAAACAGTCAATGCACTCACATGCTAGATGACCTTACTGCGCGGATTACAACGTGCCGTCCGCAGGCTTGAGGGGCTGCACCGTGGTGTGTGTGGAGGCTGGATCCCGCGTGTACCTCTTCCTCGCGGCCGCAACTCAGAGCACCAGGTCCACCTCAGATGACGTCACCGTCCACAGCAACCTCCTCAGCTGGTACAAGCACGTGGCAATGCGTGCAACTAAGCTCCACCCTACGCGCGTTTCGTGACTCCTGACGTCACTTCCTCAGGGGTAATGGAGCTTGGGTGCCAGAGAGTGCTATTTAAGCAAACTGAATACCAGATCTACAGCCCTGATAGGATAATTGATTCTTAAAGGGGCACCTGGCAAAATTAGATGTTAGTGGTGATATTACATACTTATAACCATTGTAACAGCTTATCACAGGATTAATATAACATCTAAGGAAGTGCAAAAGCACAGAAAGTACTACACCATCGGCACTTTTATTCTCTTATATGTAATTGGGCATTTCGGCTTATTGTGGAGCGGAAGTATTACACTTGGAGGTTCCAAGTTAACCCTGTGAGCGATTCAGACCCCCAGCTTAAAGATACCTTTCAAGGCCTGCCTTCATCTATTTAGATGTAAGTAGCTAGCAGCTGTGTGGATGAGGTTCCCATGACTAGAGGTTACTGCGCAATGGTCTTCTGTCCTCTTTAATTACAGATATATATCCAATATCGGAAGAAAATCAAGAGGA
The DNA here is from genome assembly GCF_040206685.1 of Ascaphus truei. NCBI lineage: Eukaryota > Metazoa > Chordata > Amphibia > Anura > Ascaphidae > Ascaphus > Ascaphus truei. The sequence continues at coordinate 298,886,096 of NC_134486.1, forward strand.
AAATCTGTGAAAATCTGTGAAAATCCACGAACTGTTTCTTCAAACACAGAATCAGGAACATTTATCAGATTCACGCACTTGGTAGTGCGCCAAGGACTTTGTTCACTGTATTATCATCCTTGCCTCAAAGGTTCACCTCAAAATATTGCTGTGTAGCCAGAGTTTTTTACTTTGAGAATATCAGTGCAATTCCTGTTAATTTACAAAAACACATTTTGAAAACAACTTACTGTAACAATGTAATGGTCTTCCTACATTAATTTCAGCTCTGGGGACCCTGCTTACCTCCGTAGGTGTTGCTGATGCTCCACGATTCCTAAATTTTCCACGGCACTCCAGCTAATAGGTAGCCACAATGGATGACGTAGCTAATTCCTATTGGCTCCCATGCTGCGGGAGATTTAAACCACAATATTGCCAAGCCACATGGACATGCTACTTGGGGCACATTCGGAGGTAAGTATTTCGGGAAGCAGGGGGTCCCAAGATCTGAAATTAATGTGGTTCAGCTCCGGAAATCCCCTTCTTCCTACCTAGAGAGAAAAAACTAGACGGAGTCATAACTTTAAAGCAAACATTTGATTGCTTTAGTTTCCTTGGAAAATAAGAGGCATTTTATTTTCATAAATGTGCCAGTTAGGGGACAATACAGATAAGGAGGGAGGAAATAAAGAGGGACCTTTGCCTGTGGAAACTCCTGTTCAGCACCTAGTGACATCAGACAAAAGGGAGTAGCCAGAGGAAATCCAACTCCTCCCATGTCTCAGCTCACCATGTTTAAACAAATGTTGTTATAAATAGTTAATAATTATTATTATTTTTATTAATAATAATAAAAATAATAACAACTGCTTCTAGGTATCTGATTTTTGTTAAGGGACCCAAATTTAACAAGTGTCACCACTGTTAGTTAATATTGGTCTTAGGACGTCCTGCATCTTTTACTATTTACTTAGCAAATGTTGCTTGAACATTTACAAAGTTACGCGCACAACAAAAATGTGTTCTCTGTCTTGTTTCCCGAAACTCTGTACAGGTACTATGTACTACTATTATGTACCCTAATAGTATGCATTGAAGACGTTTTCCCTGTGTGTCTGAAGATTTTAGTCTCATTCATTTGAATAGAGCTGAGCTCTTCTCCAGCACTGGGAATACGCTTCACAGGCATAAGGGCCTGCAACTGGTTGTCTCACCTCCATGCTCCCTGTCCATAGTTTCTCCACTCCTAATTACTGTGTCCTTGGACACAGCGGGGCCCCTGCAGCACTCCGTCATTATAGAAAATCACTTCTCTTTGATTCTTCACACATTACCCAAAGAAAGTGTATTTTTTGAACGGCTAAGTGTGATTGCCACTAGCACAGACACATTGCAGCGTATTTCTTAATCTCGGATAAGTGCATTTCAAGGTGAAACCAGCCGTTATTGCACGGATTTCAATCTCGCTGTATTCATTAAGCCCTTATCATATGTCCAAGCTATGTGAAAAGGGCCTATTTTTTCTGTCTATACAATTCTGTGTGGTATGTAAATGAGGCAGAATTGCAATGTCTCTCCTCTCCAGCAAAAGATCTAATTCACCTACTGTACCTGACGTAGATTTCAGAATCTGTTTCCAACTGGTATTGCAGAAAATTGGACGAAGAGCACAAGCAATGAGAGGTAAATGAGAGGCATAGATAAATCTGAATGCATCTGGCAAAAACACCAGATTTTTATTGCGTCAAAAAGCATGCTGTTTTTTGGGCAATTTTTCATTGTGTTTAATTAATACAGTAGGCCTCATTGTCTGTGATCTCACATCCTAGCCCAGAGCTGGTTACTGGGACAAGTATCCAGCATTGGGGAAATTTCAGTTTATCTGTCTACATAATTTATATCAGCCAGCTAGCTCTTAAGAACTAGGGTAATTTACATGACATCTCAGGAGGAATAGCAGGAGCCCAGAGGCTAACTTCTGTGACTGAAGGGAATGAGAAATCAAGAGGGTGAGTATCAGAGGACATTACCACTAATGGTGCATCTTTTAAATCAGGCGCAGTAACACTCATTTTTAATATTTTAATATGACATATATACAGTATATGTATATATGTATATATATATATATATATATATATATATATGTATATATACTTAGTTAAGTTATGGTGGGTAAAAAAAGTGACAAAAACCCTCCACAGTAAAGCATATAGCAAATGGAAATATTCCTGTATGCTCATTTGCATGTCTTAGACAGGTCTGCAACCCCGCCTTTCACCATTATCACCCAGCACACAGCACTTCCACTGCAGCAGGGGATTCTAGGAAATGACATGCAAATGCCTATAGGGAACAATGTTAATGGTTTTGAAGCAAAAGGTGGCACTGTGTGCTCATTTGCATGTCATTTCCCAGAATCCCTTGCTGCAGTGGAAGTGCTGTGTGCTGGGTGATAATGGTGAAAGGTGGGGTTGCAGACCTGTCTAAGACATGCAAATGAGCATACAGTAATATTTCCATTTGCTACAGTATATGTTTTGCTGTGGAGGGTTTTTGTCACTTTTTTTACCCACCATAACTTAACTAAGTATGGTAAAACCTATCCTTGCTTCATTTTTGCATAGCCAGTATAACCAACCCCACACTGATGAGACCCATTAAGGTTGAAACGGATGTCTGTGGGTGGGTTTACTGGCTATGCATCTTAACCCTGTCTGTGACCATGCAGCAAGCTTAAGCCTATAGGGAACCATGTTAATGGTTTTCAAGCAAAAGATGGCACTGAGTGCTCATTTGCATGTCATTTCCCAGAATCCCTTACTACAGTGGAAATGCTGGGTGATAATGGTGAAAGGCGGGGTTACCTGTATAAGACATGCAAATGAGCATACAGTAATAAAACACACACACACACACACCCCAAACACCCCCCTCCCCGTAGACTCAATCCCAGATATCTATGCAGGCTCTTTCCAAAAAGAATTTGGTTGTACCTCAGATGCCAGATAAATACCCGAGTCAAATTTGCTTTGGTCCAGATGGCTTAGAAAACATACTACTTATTATGGTACTTGTCATTTAGCTCAAAGTTACTGAGCAAGTATATTGGGGGTTTCACTTAGACTGATGTATTGGGGTTTAGAGACATTGGTACCATTGTGCAGAAGCTGCAAACTGTGTCCACTGCACCTCAGGAGTCAATGATGAAGCCATGTACAGTGAAACGCATAGAGTTGAGGTGGGGAATGGAGAGTAACGCGTCTTTCTGCCTACTGCCACCCGAGAAACCAGAGCAGAAGATCTGAGGAATCTTATGAGACGCCGGCGTTTGTAGAGGCGGTGAGAACAGAGCGGCATGATATCTCAGGAGTTCTAAGCATTAAAAACCAATGTTTTAAAGAATGTACATTTTGTGAGTGTGCTTTCTTATGGGTTGCTTTTTATTGAAATATAAAGAAGTTTTCCTACAGTCTGCACTATTGTGTCTACCTTTCTATTTTCCCAGAAAGCTCTCTGCTGACCAGACTAGAAGCGCTATACTTGTCATAATTTTGGATATGCAATTTTAAATGGAGAATATGTGAGAAATATTTGAATCATTAGACCCCCAACAAACCCACCTGGGAAGGTATCACATCATTTTTGCATATCTCCTATTTTTTGGTGTCCATTCTGTTTTTCCCTAACTTTGGAAGAAAAGGACAACTGTAAGAATTGGTGAAATGGTTGTTTAAGGGTTTGAGCAGCAAGACTTAATATATTTTTTGCACATTTTTTGAACATTTTAATAGCTTAACATTGTTCGCATCATAATTTAATTGATATCTTTATTTGAAAGTCACAATATTGATTACTGTCACTATTATTATTATCAGAATCACTGTGGGGACTTTTTCATAGTCAAATAACATTGTCAAGTGAATTACACTTTTGCACAATCAATATTTAACTTTTTGAAACTGTATATAAGATAATTTAGAGTCACATGAGGAGTACTGATGTGTAACAGTTTTGTGGGTGTATAGTGCCAGCTGTGTATCAGTTTACCCAGTGATAATACTTGTGCAAAAAAAATCAATGAGATTTTATTTAAATGTATGTTGTGCGCTATGACATTGACAACTATTTCGCATCAACAAATCTTTCATACAGGTAGCCATTGTCCTTAGTACTAACAGAAGATACAGTACCATAGCAAAATCATATAACAAAATTGCTTTCCTTACATTCAGTTGTTGTGCTGACCCGGTATATTGCGATGTCTTAATATGTTGTGACAGAACGGCCAATGACAAAAGCTTCATTCTGCTTGCTTTGTGTGGCTTGTCTCTATGAAAGAAGCATGTTCCAGAAATCCTGAACAGCGATGCAAAAATAATACCCAATGCGTTAAAAAAATCTATAGTTATCCATTTTTCCCTATTATTATTTTAAACCATGCTTCACTGTCCACCAGAGTCTTTTATAGAAGTTACAGAATATCTGCCTGTGCGGCGAGTGTATGAAAAACACATTTGTATAGATCTCCTGTCATATCGAAAGAGAGAATCAAATTGTACGCAACACAGACAGTACTCTCCCAGCTTAAACACATTATCTAACACCTTGTACATTTTTTCCTTCTGTTTTAAAAAACTGTTCATACTTTAAAAACATTGAAACTTTGTGTGGAGTCATTTATTAGCAAACTATATATAATGTACAAGCTATGAGTGATACCTATGTAACTTATTCTGTGACTCCTGAGGAAGCAAAAGAGTGAAACGCATAGAGTCAGAGTGTTTGCTTGGGAGAACTGCAATTTGGAGGCACGGACATTCGGAGCTGTACCCAGAGGCAAGGTGTCCTTCCGCCCTCACCTGTGACGTCGTCCGGAAGTGACGCATGCGGAAGGATAAGCTGAGACGTGAGTGGGGTATACAGCTGCATCCACCGGCGTAGTGCTCCATTGTATCAGCGGTTCTCTCCAATGAATTTTATATAAAGGAAAATGTGAGTTTGTTACTTTTATCTTGAAATTTTGAATATATTTGGTGAAACATTACACAATGTTGTGGCATCTTTCTCTCATTGTATATTTGACGTCTACAAACCACCATATAATATATATTTTCTTTAACTGTGCATGCAATGTCTTGTATATAATGTATACCCTGCTCATTTATGTAACTGTATTTGTAACCCTGTATTATTTGTCTTAACTCTGCCCAGGACATACGTGAAAACGAGAGGTAACTCTCAATGTATTACTTCCTGGTAAAATATTTTATAAATAAATAAATAAAATACATATTGAGGGATATCCTGTGACTAAACCATCTCTCTACAAAAGGGCTCCAGTCAAAGAGAGAAGAATCTCTGACATACCTTTTATACCTGGAAGTTTTGTGAGTGCAACCTCATCAGAGCCTTATCATTTATTTAACTATTGGCATATACCATCTGCACTATTCTGTTTTCTTTCATGCCACATATTACTGGATATATCCAGCGCTCCTCCATTCAAAGAAGAAAATTATTCTGTGACGGTCTGTTGCAGTGAGGTTGCAATGACACGTGGGTTGTCTGAGGGTAGGCTTTTATTCAGATACTCAAACCATGAAACACAAAAGTGCCTACTTTCAGCATATTAGAACAAAAAGTCCCAAACAGGTCTTTAGTCCCACCAGCGCTGTTCCCTCAAAGAGGTATGAGGGCTCTTGTGGCCTGGTTGGCAGAATTGGCTATGCAGTCGTATGCATACAGTAGTTATAAGGCAGAGCATCTACCATATTACATTCCTCCCCTGTTTGTGTGTGGCAGGATCTACACACGGCTGAAGACTGACCTACTACCATCTACCCTGTTACATGGTCCAAAACGACTTTTCATGCAAACACATGTTAAAGAGTAAAATGTTCTGCTTAAAAACAAGGCACAAACGTTATAATCTATTTAAAGCTATGAAAAACTGTATTCCAAATTGTAGAATTTTTGTGTACCCAGTGATACAGTAATACAGTATGTCTTGGAATGGGAAATACATTATACCTGTTGAAGATTTCAAGCCTAACCTGACTATATCCTGTAAGTGACTGTTTCCAACATTCGGAAATGCCTAAAATTCAATAACCATTAACGTATGAAAGCATTTTATGATAAAACAATCATGGAAATGCTACACAGAAAGCTTTTATGTGACAGTAATATCAATTTGCTATTGAGACATTGGAAGCAAACTCAAAACTTTGGAATGAAGCACCCTACAGATGCATAGGTGACACGGCCAAACCAAATGTACGCCTAGCGAGGTATTGCCAAAAGTGAGCACAATAGGACCAGCACAGAAATCATGTCAACCAGAGTTAGGGGTTATTAAGAAAAAACGCCAACAAACATAATGGTAGCCCACAGGGGGACCTTCTGTGTGGAAAGTGAGGGAGAATAGCTATTATTATAATACAGAATAGTTATTATTTATACATTTAAATACACACCTTAGCGTACTCATGCTTTCTTTTCAGTCACATCAGGAGAATACACTTGTTTTGTTTGAGCTTTTATTGTCCTTGTTGCAGGGTACATGCAACTACACACGTGGGTTTCTTGCCAAGGCTTATTTATTTAGCCTTAACAGATATACAACACACAAAACAAAAATAGCTTTTCTTCAGCAAAAACAAAACGAAACAGTTTCTCTTTAGCAGACAGTGTGTAACTCAGGCAGCAACCCTTTTCTAAGCAGGAAAACAGACAGTTTATAATTCAGTTACTTTGTTTATCAGACCTTGTTTTCAGGAATCACTTTAGCAGCAGCTTACTCCTCTCTCATCAACAGCCTCCCTCTGTCTACAGCCTGGGTTTTAACACACCTTGATTAGGCAGCTGGGATCCAACTAATTATCCTGAGGTTCCCAGCTGAAGTTAACCTAGTCAGTGCTGCACTGCAGACTAGACATAGGTTTTCCAGGCATATAACTGGTGGCTTTTGTTTACCCTGTCACATTCCTCCCCTGTTAGTGTGTGGCTGGGGCTACGCACGGCTGAAGCCAGACCATCCACCCCTTCTCTAGAAAAGAAGTCAGCATTTGCGTTCTCTTTTCCCGGCCTGTGCTGAATCTCAAATGAGAAGGGTTGGAGGGCCATATACCACCTAGTCAATCTAGCATTGGAATCCTTCATGCTATTTAACCACTTCAGTGGAGCATGATCCGTCACCAAAGTAAAATGGACTCCTGCCAGGTAATGCCTCAAAGCCTCGATTGCCCACTTTACTGCGAGCCACTCTTTCTCAATCACTGAGTAGTTTTTTTCCCTTGGGAACAATTTCCTACTCAGGAAAAGGATAGGATGTTCAACTCCCTCAAACTGTTGTGACAACACTGCCCCTAGCCCTATCTCTGATGCATCTGTTTGCACTATAAAAGGGCTGTTGAAGTCTGGGCTTCTAAGGATGGGACCCTCTGATAGACACCTTTTTATGTCCTCAAAGGCTCTCTGACAATCCCTTGACCACACCACTTGTGTAGGGGCACCCTTTTTTGTGAGGTCCGTTAAAGGGGCTGCCACTTCCGAATAGTTGGGGATGAACCGCCGGTAGTACCCTGCTAAACCCAGCAGAGAGCGTACCTGCGTTTTTGTTTGGGGGTCGGAACTTCTTTCAGGGCAGCTACGTTGTCGGATAGTGGCCTTACTTTTCCACCTCCCACTGCATACCCTAAGTATTTGGTTTCCGCTTTACCCAAGGCACATTTCTTAGGGCTGGCTGTGAGTCCTGCCTCTCTTAGAGATTTGAGGACCGCTTTCAGCCTATTTAGATGGGCCCGCCAGTGTTTACTATAAATGACAATGTCATCTAGGTAGGCTGCGGCATAAGTCCTATGGGGCCTCAGTATCTTAACCATGAGTCTCTGAAATGTGGCTGGGGCTCCATGCAGTCCAAATGGCATTGTCACAAACTGGTATAAACCCATGGGAGTGGCAAAGGCTGTTTTGCATTTGGACTTTTCCTCTAAAGCTATTTGCCAGTATCTTTTTGTCAAGTCCAACGTGGATATATATTCCACGTTACCAAGGGCGTCAATTAATTCGTCCACCCTTGGCATCGGATATGCGTCAAACTTGGATACCGCATTGACCTTTCAGAGGTCCACACAAAATCTTACGTTCCCATCGGGTTTAGGGACCATAATTAGTGGACTACACCACTCACTGCATGATTCCTCAATCACTCCTAAGTGTAACATTTCTTGTACCTCCTCTACCAGAGCCCTACGACTTTCAGGCAACCTATAAGGACGGGAACGTACTTTTACCCCAGGTGCTGTCTCGATTGCATGGGAAATTAAGTTAGTTTGTCCTGGTAAGTCAGAAAAAACATCCTGGAATTGAGTAATTATTGCTAACATGTCCCCTTTTTGTTCAGGGAACAACTGTTTACCCATTGAGATTTTATCATCACTCACGATGTTCTCCCGTGGAGGCTGAGGACCCAAGTCCGTTTCCTCCTCCACCGGGTGGATGAATAGAGACCGCTGCATCTTCCAGGGTTTCAGCAAGTTCCCATGGTAAATTTGTTTACCCTTCCTGGACCCTGGTTGAGCGATCTCGTAATCCACATCACCCGTACGGCGGAGCACTTCGAATGGGCCCTGCCATTTGGCCAGGAGTTTACTCTCACAACTGGGTAACAATAACATCACCTGGTCTCCTGGGTGAAACACTCTCATGCGAGCATTCTGATTGTAATGTCTCTCCTGACTGTCCTGGGCTGATCTAAGATTCTCCCTGGCAAAATGGCCGACCACATCTAGGCGCTTCCTAAGGTCTAGTACATATTGCAGGGTATTCTTAGAAGGGGACTGCTCTTCCTCCCAGGACTCCTTTCGTAGGTCTAGGATACCCCGGGGTTGGTGGCCATAGAGCAATTCAAATGGAGAGAATCCCGTGGAGGCCTGGGGAACTTCCCGCACTGCAAAAAGCAGAAAAGGGAGAAGTTCATCCCAGGCTCTCTTCTCTGAATCTACAAATTTCCTCAGCATCCCCTTTAGAGTTCGGTTAAATCTTTCCACCAATCCGTCAGTCTGTGGATGGTAGACCGATGTCCGAACAGACTTGACCTCTAGTAACTTTAAGACATCCTGCATCAGTTTAGCCATGAAATTTGTACCTTGGTCTGTCAACATAACCTGGGGAAGTCCAACCCGTGAGAACAGTTCCAACAACTTGTTGGCTACTTGCTTCGCCGTTGCTGTTCTCAGGGGGAACGCCTCAGGATATCTTGTTGCATAATCAACTATTACAAGAATAAACCTGTGTCCTTTCGCAGAAGGTTCTAGAGGTCCTACCAAGTCTACCCCAATCCTCTCAAAGGAAACTGACACCAAGGGTAGAGGAACCAACGGGGCTGGTTTGTGTCCTTTTGGACTAGTTAGCTGGCACTCCAGACATGCTGCACATAGCTTAGCAATATCACTATGCATCCCTGGCCAATAGAATCGGGATGAAATACGGTCCAATGTTTTATCCCTGCCCAGGTGACCACCCCAAGGGACAGTATGGGCTAGAGTGAACACAGATTTAACAAACGCCTTGGGAACCAATATCTGTCTGGTGACCTCCCCTGTTTGTGTCTGCCTATTCACCCTATATAGGATATCATTTGATAGCTCAAAATGGGGGAATACTATCACCCCCTGTGCATCTAAAATCTGTTCATCAATTTTCACCACCTTGTCATACTGTCTAGCAAGGACTGGGTCTTCCCTTTGCTTCTGGCGGAAGTCAGGGAGATACAGGTCTGGTAAATCTCCAGGGCCCATATCCCCCTCCCTTTGGCCATCCCCAGCCATCACGTGTGACCTCTGACTACTAGAATGGTCACCTTGTGACCCAGATTTCTGCAACCAGTCCTGTTTGTCCAAGTGTCTTTGCTTCCGAGTCTTTTGAACCCGGTGTCTACTGGGAAAAAGGTCTGCCGAGAAGGGGAACAGTTTGCCAGGGTTCTCCTGAGCCCTAGAAGGAGGCTCCTCGTGAAGGACTGGGGCCATTAGGTCCGAAAAGAAAGGCCAGTCCCGACTGAGCACAACGGGGGCAGGGAGCCAAGGAGCGACTCCTACTTCGAGGTAAGCCTCCTGACCTTTTACCTGTAACCGGATTTTGGCCGTCGGATAGCGTTTTACATCGCCGTGTATACATTCTATGCTCAATGGGGAGTCAAAAGAACACACGTTGGGCGGTAACAGTTCCTGGAGGACCAGAGTTTTCCCAGAGCCCGAATCTACAAGGACCTGGGCGGTTTTTCCCCCAATCAGGGCTGGAAGTAGCCAGGGCTTGTAATTTTCCCCAGTAAAAGCCGAGGCGACGGTTCTGCTGAATGAACAATCCATCAGTGGACAGTCCACATACCGGTGGCCTTGTTCTCCGCAGGCGGAACATGGGGAGGGTTCCCTCGCAGGAGGGGGCTGTGGATAGCGCTCCGCTGGACCGGTTACTGGAGACCAGGCATCTGGTGGGTCCTGTGGGCGACGTCCTCGGAAGTTCCTCTCACTTTGCGACGAGACGACATCCGGAAGGAGATGAGGGTCTCTGCGGGGACCAGCATTTGGACTCCGTCCTTGCTGGAACGACTGCTCCTTCCGTTGGACTTGGCGGTTCCGTGACGGGCCGTAGGTTCCCCATTGATCCGACCTCCCTCTTTGGGCGTCCGCTAGTGCCGGTGGAGTCGGGTCCAGGACACTCGCCTGCTGCTCAGCCCCAAGGAAGTTCTCCACGAGTCGGACCACCAAAGCTAGGGTTTCAGCAGCGTGGCGTTTTACCCACGAGCGTGCGGAAGGGGGTATTATTTGTAGAAATTGTTCCAAAACCACCTGCTCAAGAATTGCCTCCTTAGTGCACTCCTCAGGTTGTATCCAGCGCGTACATAAGTCCAATAATCGCTGAGCGAGGACCCGGGGTCTCATCTTAGCGGTGTACTTCATGTTCCGGAACTGCTGCCAGTAGGTCTCTTGGGTCAGACCTAAGCGATCCAGTATGGCGGCTTTTACTTGGCGGTAGTCCATTGCCTGATCTGCTGGGAGACCCTGATATGAGGCCTGAGCTTCTCCTATGAGGAGCGGGGCCAGAGCAGTTGCCCAGCGATCTGTAGCCCAGCCCTGAGCTTCGGCGACTCTTTCAAATGTTAGTAAAAAAGCCTCTGGATCCTCGTTCGGCGCCATTTTCCTCAGGAGTATCGGGGGTCTGTTTGCAAGTTCTGGACTGGCAGACCCCTGGAATTGGGTCAGCAGCTTGGCCATTCGCTCCTCCTGTGCTGCCTGCTGCTGGGTTAGGAGCTGGGTTTGCTGCTGCAAAAGTCTTTCATCTCTCTCTGCTTGCAGCCGGGCCTGCTCCTGCATTAACTGTCCCTGCTGTTTGGTCTGCTCGCACAAAAACTCTTTAAAAAATTCTTCCATTTTTTCCATTCTTGTGTGTATGTGTGTGTATGGCCCTTTAACTGTAGGGGCCTTTCAAAATCCTTCCCAATTCTTGACACCATATGTTGCAGGATACATGCAACTACACACGTGGGTTTCTTGCCAAGGCTTATTTATTTAGCCTTAACAGATATACAACACACAAAACAAAAATAGCTTTTCTTCAGCAAAAACAAAACGAAACAGTTTCTCTTTAGCAGACAGTGTGTAACTCAGGCAGCAACCCTTTTCTAAGCAGGAGACAGACAGTTTATAATTCAGTTACTTTGTTTATCAGACCTTGTTTTCAGGAATCACTTTAGCAGCAGCTTACTCCTCTCTCATCAACAGCCTCCCTCTGTCTACAGCCTGGGTTTTAACACACCTTGATTAGGCAGCTGGGATCCAACTAATTATCCTGAGGTTCCCAGCTGAAGTTAACCTAGTCAGTGCTGCACTGCAGACTAGACATAGGTTTTCCAGGCATATAACTGGTGGCTTTTGTTTACCCTGTCACATTCCTCCCCTGTTAGTGTGTGGCTGGGGCTACGCACGGCTGAAGCCAGACCATCCACCCCTTCTCTAGAAAAGAAGTCAGCATTTGCGTTCTCTTTTCCCGGCCTGTGCTGAATCTCAAATGAGAAGGGTTGGAGGGCCATATACCACCTAGTCAATCTAGCATTGGAATCCTTCATGCTATTTAACCACTTCAGTGGAGCATGATCCATCACCAAAGTAAAATGGACTCCTGCCAGGTAATGCCTCAAAGCCTCGATTGCCCACTTTACTGCGAGCCACTCTTTCTCAATCACTGAGTAGTTTTTTTCCCTTGGGAACAATTTCCTACTCAGGAAAAGGATAGGATGTTCAACTCCCTCAAACTGTTGTGACAACACTGCCCCTAGCCCTATCTCTGATGCATCTGTTTGCACTATAAAAGGGCTGTTGAAGTCTGGGCTTCTAAGGATGGGACCCTCTGATAGACACCTTTTTATGTCCTCAAAGGCTCTCTGACAATCCCTTGACCACACCACTTGTGTAGGGGCACCCTTTTTTGTGAGGTCCGTTAAAGGGGCTGCCACTTCCGAATAGTTGGGGATGAACCGCCGGTAGTACCCTGCTAAACCCAGCAGAGAGCGTACCTGCGTTTTTGTTTGGGGGTCGGAACTTCTTTCAGGGCAGCTACGTTGTCGGATAGTGGCCTTACTTTTCCACCTCCCACTGCATACCCTAAGTATTTGGTTTCCGCTTTACCCAAGGCACATTTCTTAGGGCTGGCTGTGAGTCCTGCCTCTCTTAGAGATTTGAGGACCGCTTTCAGCCTATTTAGATGGGCCCGCCAGTGTTTACTATAAATGACAATGTCATCTAGGTAGGCTGCGGCATAAGTCCTATGGGGCCTCAGTATCTTAACCATGAGTCTCTGAAATGTGGCTGGGGCTCCATGCAGTCCAAATGGCATTGTCACAAACTGGTATAAACCCATGGGAGTGGCAAAGGCTGTTTTGCATTTGGACTTTTCCTCTAAAGCTATTTGCCAGTATCTTTTTGTCAAGTCCAACGTGGATATATATTCCACGTTACCAAGGGCGTCAATTAATTCGTCCACCCTTGGCATCGGATATGCGTCAAACTTGGATACCGCATTGACCTTTCAGAGGTCCACACAAAATCTTACGTTCCCATCGGGTTTAGGGACCATAATTAGTGGACTACACCACTCACTGCATGATTCCTCAATCACTCCTAAGTGTAACATTTCTTGTACCTCCTCTACCAGAGCCCTACGACTTTCAGGCAACCTATAAGGACGGGAACGTACTTTTACCCCAGGTGCTGTCTCGATTGCATGGGAAATTAAGTTAGTTTGTCCTGGTAAGTCAGAAAAAACATCCTGGAATTGAGTAATTATTGCTAACATGTCCCCTTTTTGTTCAGGGAACAACTGTTTACCCATTGAGATTTTATCATCACTCACGATGTTCTCCCGTGGAGGCTGAGGACCCAAGTCCGTTTCCTCCTCCACCGGGTGGATGAATAGAGACCGCTGCATCTTCCAGGGTTTCAGCAAGTTCCCATGGTAAATTTGTTTACCCTTCCTGGACCCTGGTTGAGCGATCTCGTAATCCACATCACCCGTACGGCGGAGCACTTCGAATGGGCCCTGCCATTTGGCCAGGAGTTTACTCTCACAACTGGGTAACAATAACATCACCTGGTCTCCTGGGTGAAACACTCTCATGCGAGCATTCTGATTGTAATGTCTCTCCTGACTGTCCTGGGCTGATCTAAGATTCTCCCTGGCAAAATGGCCGACCACATCTAGGCGCTTCCTAAGGTCTAGTACATATTGCAGGGTATTCTTAGAAGGGGACTGCTCTTCCTCCCAGGACTCCTTTCGTAGGTCTAGGATACCCCGGGGTTGGTGGCCATAGAGCAATTCAAATGGAGAGAATCCCGTGGAGGCCTGGGGAACTTCCCGCACTGCAAAAAGCAGAAAAGGGAGAAGTTCATCCCAGGCTCTCTTCTCTGAATCTACAAATTTCCTCAGCATCCCCTTTAGAGTTCGGTTAAATCTTTCCACCAATCCGTCAGTCTGTGGATGGTAGACCGATGTCCGAACAGACTTGACCTCTAGTAACTTTAAGACATCCTGCATCAGTTTAGCCATGAAATTTGTACCTTGGTCTGTCAACATAACCTGGGGAAGTCCAACCCGTGAGAACAGTTCCAACAACTTGTTGGCTACTTGCTTCGCCGTTGCTGTTCTCAGGGGGAACGCCTCAGGATATCTTGTTGCATAATCAACTATTACAAGAATAAACCTGTGTCCTTTCGCAGAAGGTTCTAGAGGTCCTACCAAGTCTACCCCAATCCTCTCAAAGGAAACTGACACCAAGGGTAGAGGAACCAACGGGGCTGGTTTGTGTCCTTTTGGACTAGTTAGCTGGCACTCCAGACATGCTGCACATAGCTTAGCAATATCACTATGCATCCCTGGCCAATAGAATCGGGATGAAATACGGTCCAATGTTTTATCCCTGCCCAGGTGACCACCCCAAGGGACAGTATGGGCTAGAGTGAACACAGATTTAACAAACGCCTTGGGAACCAATATCTGTCTGGTGACCTCCCCTGTTTGTGTCTGCCTATTCACCCTATATAGGATATCATTTGATAGCTCAAAATGGGGGAATACTATCACCCCCTGTGCATCTAAAATCTGTTCATCAATTTTCACCACCTTGTCATACTTTCTAGCAAGGACTGGGTCTTCCCTTTGCTTCTGGCGGAAGTCAGGGAGATACAGGTCTGGTAAATCTCCAGGGCCCATATCCCCCTCCCTTTGGCCATCCCCAGCCATCACGTGTGACCTCTGACTACTAGAATGGTCACCTTGTGACCCAGATTTCTGCAACCAGTCCTGTTTGTCCAAGTGTCTTTGCTTCCGAGTCTTTTGAACCCGGTGTCTACTGGGAAAAAGGTCTGCCGAGAAGGGGAACAGTTTGCCAGGGTTCTCCTGAGCCCTAGAAGGAGGCTCCTCGTGAAGGACTGGGGCCATTAGGTCCGAAAAGAAAGGCCAGTCCCGACTGAGCACAACGGGGGCAGGGAGCCAAGGAGCGACTCCTACTTCGAGGTAAGCCTCCTGACCTTTTACCTGTAACCGGATTTTGGCCATCGGATAGCGTTTTACATCGCCGTGTATACATTCTATGCTCAATGGGGAGTCAAAAGAACACACGTTGGGCGGTAACAGTTCCTGGAGGACCAGAGTTTTCCCAGAGCCCGAATCTACAAGGACCTGGGCGGTTTTTCCCCCAATCAGGGCTGGAAGTAGCCAGGGCTTGTAATTTTCCCCTGTAAAAGCCGAGGCGACGGTTCTGCTGAATGAACAATCCATCAGTGGACAGTCCACATACCGGTGGCCTTGTTCTCCGCAGGCGGAACATGGGGAGGGTTCCCTCGCAGGAGGGGGCTGTGGATAGCGCTCCGCTGGACCGGTTACTGGAGACCAGGCATCTGGTGGGTCCTGTGGGCGACGTCCTCGGAAGTTCCTCTCACTTTGCGACGAGACGACATCCGGAAGGAGATGAGGGTCTCTGCGGGGACCAGCATTTGGACTCCGTCCTTGCTGGAACGACTGCTCCTTCCGTTGGACTTGGCGGTTCCGTGACGGGCCGTAGGTTCCCCATTGATCCGACCTCCCTCTTTGGGCGTCCGCTAGTGCCGGTGGAGTCGGGTCCAGGACACTCGCCTGCTGCTCAGCCCCAAGGAAGTTCTCCACGAGTCGGACCACCAAAGCTAGGGTTTCAGCAGCGTGGCGTTTTACCCACGAGCGTGCGGAAGGGGGTATTATTTGTAGAAATTGTTCCAAAACCACCTGCTCAAGAATTGCCTCCTTAGTGCACTCCTCAGGTTGTATCCAGCGCGTACATAAGTCCAATAATCGCTGAGCGAGGACCCGGGGTCTCATCTTAGCGGTGTACTTCATGTTCCGGAACTGCTGCCAGTAGGTCTCTTGGGTCAGACCTAAGCGATCCAGTATGGCGGCTTTTACTTGGCGGTAGTCCATTGCCTGATCTGCTGGGAGACCCTGATATGAGGCCTGAGCTTCTCCTATGAGGAGCGGGGCCAGAGCAGTTGCCCAGCGATCTGTAGCCCAGCCCTGAGCTTCGGCGACTCTTTCAAATGTTAGTAAAAAAGCCTCTGGATCCTCGTTCGGCGCCATTTTCCTCA
The DNA here is from genome assembly GCF_040206685.1 of Ascaphus truei. Lineage (NCBI taxonomy): Eukaryota > Metazoa > Chordata > Amphibia > Anura > Ascaphidae > Ascaphus > Ascaphus truei. The sequence goes on from NC_134486.1 coordinate 298,902,247, forward strand.
GGAGTATCGGGGGTCTGTTTGCAAGTTCTGGACTGGCAGACCCCTGGAATTGGGTCAGCAGCTTGGCCATTCGCTCCTCCTGTGCTGCCTGCTGCTGGGTTAGGAGCTGGGTTTGCTGCTGCAAAAGTCTTTCATCTCTCTCTGCTTGCAGCCGGGCCTGCTCCTGCATTAACTGTCCCTGCTGTTTGGTCTGCTCGCACAAAAACTCTTTAAAAAATTCTTCCATTTTTTCCATTCTTGTGTGTATGTGTGTGTATGGCCCTTTAACTGTAGGGGCCTTTCAAAATCCTTCCCAATTCTTGACACCATATGTTGCAGGATACATGCAACTACACACGTGGGTTTCTTGCCAAGGCTTATTTATTTAGCCTTAACAGATATACAACACACAAAACAAAAATAGCTTTTCTTCAGCAAAAACAAAACGAAACAGTTTCTCTTTAGCAGACAGTGTGTAACTCAGGCAGCAACCCTTTTCTAAGCAGGAGACAGACAGTTTATAATTCAGTTACTTTGTTTATCAGACCTTGTTTTCAGGAATCACTTTAGCAGCAGCTTACTCCTCTCTCATCAACAGCCTCCCTCTGTCTACAGCCTGGGTTTTAACACACCTTGATTAGGCAGCTGGGATCCAACTAATTATCCTGAGGTTCCCAGCTGAAGCTAACCTAGTCAGTGCTGCACTGCAGACTAGACATAGGTTTTCCAGGCATATAACTGGTGGCTTTTGTTTACCCTGACACAGTCCTCCTGTGTACATTTCTCCAAATCAGTCATTCTCACGGTGATGAGTCACTGACAGCCATATTGCTGAGCTATCAAATGTACCCATCCAGCAAAGATTACTATCGTCAGTGAGGCTTATAACAGAGACATGGGCGTCCGCAGACATTTTTTAGGGGGGGCAGTGCCCGGCGTACAAGTGGTGGTGAGTGCACTGTGGCGAGCGAGCCCAACCAGCATAAGGAGGGTTCTCCCCCCCCCCCCCGAGAAAATTTTGAAAAAAAAGAGTGGGCAAATGGTGCATTTTCAAGCAAATTTGAGAAAGCTTGAAGGTTAATAAAGCAATTGTGAAAGTGTAGTTATGACATCAAAAAAGAGCAGCTACTCAGGGTTGCAGGATCTGGTGGGTGCCTGGAGAACTTGCCATGTCACTCTGGCGTTTAAGTGCAGAAATTCCAGCCGTACTACTACTTTTTAAGGCTGCTTCTCTGCGCAGGATCCTCCGACATGATGTGTGCCAGGTGGGGCACAAGAAAAAGAAATGGGGATCATTAAATATTCTGCTCATCACCGGGCTGGCAGTATTGAATAAACTGTGGGTTGTAGATGAACTGCAGGGAGTTGAAAAATCCCTTTAAAGTTCTCCTGCTAGGAGATCCAAGCTTTCCTTGCATAATGCATAGTTATATTGGTAAGATGAGATTTGTGAACTTCAAATAACTCACCTACAATGCACTATTTTTTGAATACAGCCCTGTATGCAGTAATAGAAACTTGAAAAAGGAAAAGTGTATGTGTGTGGCACACAGTGTGGGGTGGGTGGGTATATATACTTCTAATCAAAAAAAGACCCCTCAGTACTGCAAAACCAACTCTTTTTCAAAAAAGCAAGGAAAACAGAATGTTTTCTTTATACAGTATAACCCTCACTCAATAGGGTTTCCCCTTGGTGGCATGCTTCATCATTGGGTCCATCCCGTTCCAGTGCGGAACAGGGCGTGCTGCGACCTACAGTACGAGCTATGTGGGAGCACTTATTAGTATGACTGTACACACACACACACAATATATATATACTGTAGTGCCAGATTTCACTTGCCACAGCACTAGATTTCACCCAAAACACTTGCCACACAGCACCAGTTATAACCCCACAGCACTTGCCTTAGCATTGGATCGCATCCACATCATTCACCAGATATAATCCCACATCTTCCGCTCCCCCGTTTTTCTGAGTGTTAGCTTGCTTTCCCTCGTTTTTCACTGTCTGCTTCTCCTTGTTTTTTCAACAACACACAAGACACAGCGCAGGGTTTTTACTATCATGTGCTCCCTCTCTCTCCCCATCTTTCTTTTTCCATTCATAGTAGCATCATGCTCCTTTGTCTCTCTTTTTGCTGTATCTATTTTACTTTTACTCTCTCTCGCTGCTCTCTCACTCTCACCCTGCCCCTGTCTTGCTTTTCCATAATATTTCTCCATTCTCTCAGAATCTTTCTCACACTCTATTCAGCTCAGCTTAATAAATAGCCACCATGATGCATGTGGTGGTACTGGCAACCAGCAAAACGTTGTCTTTGTACCCTAATTTTCAAATTGTTGCCAATTCCAAATGTTACCTCCTGCCCCCTGAGGCAGCAAAACTACTGTGGTCTGTGGATTATTGGATTCAGATTTCAGAACTAATTGCAGTCTACTCTGCAGAGTGCCAGGGACGCCGGGGCCTATTGCGCAGAGAGAGTGCTGCTGCCTGCGTCTTCACTCTTCAGCAGACTCTCTGAACTGTGAGCCTGCGCAAATTGATTGGTCCGACTCAGGGACTGGGTCATCAAGGGACGGTGGCGGCTCTCTCATTGGTAGCGCTCAGCTACCAATAATGAGTGGACTTGTTGGCACCGGCGCCAGCAGCGCAACGGCGGGCCTGGCCGCGGCACAGATTGGTCCCGGCTTGTGAGTGAGGCGGCTCTCATTGGGAGGTAGTGCTACCAATGAGAGCCGCCTTACTCCCGAGTGCTACCAATGACAGTGCGCTGCGCTTCCTCCTGCGTAGCAGCGTAGGCTAGCCTACCACTAGCTGCCTGCCGTGGCGCCAGGGGGACCAACCCACTTCCGTCCCGGTCCTCCCGGAGTCTGTTTTTGGCGTTTATAGCGCCGTTAACGTACTGTACGGTGCCATAAACGCCAAAAAATAGTCCGGGACTGCGAGTGATCCAGGGGGGGGGGGCAAGCGCCCCCCCTCATGCGGATGCCCATGAACAAAGATATATATATATAGAGAGAGAGATATATTAAAGATTGTGACTTCCAGGCAGAGAAGATGGGGCTCTTGAGCATAAGTCCCAAGGAAGTACTTCCACTGTTATACCGTCTGCAAGCCTGTCTCTCAAATATAACAAGAAGAGAACTGAAAGCTTCATTTGCACACTTGCCTGTACTCACATACGGTCAACTGCTGCATCGTTCTTAATCAGAAGAAACTAGCAAAAGAAAGACTGTTCAGTATGCATTGTTCTACTTCCACTGTGTATGCATCATTATTGCCATGAGGGTAGTGTGACTGCAGGGAAGGAGATAACTAGGAAACTCAATAACAAGAAGGTAAGGACAGAGTAACTAGGAAAGGATGATGCGTAAAGTTAATAACAAAAACTACGTTTTGGTTTCTCTAAGTAACTTGGATGCTCACCATACAGTAGCTCCATGAATGGAGCAGACCTCTTCCAAAGCACTGGGATATTTAAAACAGAACCTCACCTAACCTTTGAAAGGGCACCTCATCAAATTGCTGCAGGATCCTCGTGAACTTGAGGAAAGTGAAGATTTAACTCCATTCTGATTATGTTATTGCCTCCAGTGGAAAGAATAGCGTAGACACATTCTCCCTGGTACAGTGATAATCCTTAAAACTAAAACCAGTATGTTTTTAAAAAAATGGTGTGGGGGAAATTAGTGTTTGTTATGTATTTATACAAGAATTATGGCCGCATATGGGATTTATCTGGTCAGTGAGTGCACGTGGAAGGCTCGTCATAACCAGTAAAAGAAAAAGCATATCGTAGCTTGTAAAATAGTTGTTTTGACATCAAGAAAGCACTGTTATAATCTGCTCATCAACAAAGATTTGTCAATATAACATGGTTCCCTGTAGGCTTAAGCTTGCTGCATGGTCACAGCTTTGAGCACAGCCAGGGTTAAGATGCATAGCTGTGGCCTATAGGGAACCATGTTTATGGTTTTGAAGCAAAAGGTGGCACTGTGTGCTTATTTGCATGTCATTTCCAAGAATCCCTTGCTGCAGTGGAAGTGCTGTGTGCTGGGTGATAATGGTGAAAGGCGGGGTTACAGACCTGCCTAAGACATGCAAATGAGCATACAGTAATATTTCAATTTGATATATATATATATATATATATATATATATATGTGTGTGTAACGGGTATTCCCTGTGAATACAGACGCTACTACCTGCTGTGTATACCTGTGTGGCTCTCAAGAGCCTAAGCCTCCGCTCGGGGAGCCTGGGGTACATACATATAACACAATCTCGTGGTGCAAAGCCTCCACCTGCGATGGCTCCCGCCAGAGGAGGAGTGGTTCCTCGCAGGACAAATATATATATCACTCCACACACCGCATGTAAAATAACCAATGACTTTACTGTAGCAATACTTATTCATATATCAACAGGTGTCCCTCTCTAGAGGAGACACTAACTACTGCGTCTCGCAGGACGCTCCCACCTACACCGGGTGATCCCACCCCGTGTCCAGTAACCCCACACAATATGTCCCGCACCCTTAAAGGGAGATGATATGTGTGACTGCGCAGCCACTAGTCCCGTATGAATGTAATATATTTAGGATCGTTGGTGCACTTGTTGATGGTTACCTGCCGAGCACTCCAGTGCCCGGGCCTGCCAGGGAGCTTCACAAAGGATCCGAAGGCTGACGAATACAGGAACTACCGTCCGGGGCGATCCCACCCAGATGGCTGCTGCAGCGGCAGCGGAGGTCTGAGCCAAAACCTCTGGATGGACGCGCCACGTCCGCTGTGTCCCTAACTGACTCTGGGTAGCAAGGGGCAGGGTCCCTAACCTGGGGCCTGTCCCTACAACACTCAATACTACTGGTGACTCAGGGCTATCTGGGGCCTAGGGGGCTGCTGGCATAGTGCAGGGAGTCACTGACTCCTGCACCCTTCCTCCTTCCCCTAGCTGCTCCTGACGCCGACTAACGTGCTCCAAACCCAGCGAAAAGTATCTATTCTCCTCTGCAGGGAGATGCTGTAGCCCTATTGGCTCCCTGGGGCGCTCTTGAGGCTCATGGGAGATGTAGTCCCTTCTGTGAGCCCTCTCCTGATTGGCCATGCCGTTAGCGCGATCACTGCGCATGCGCGAGCTTCCCTGCTGGCCACCGCACCAAGATCTTCACTGCGCATGCGCCAACCAATAGAAGATGGCGGCGCCCTCGCCGCCCTGCTTCGGGAGCGCCGGGAGCCCTAACAACGCAATTGCGGCCCTGGCAACTGGCCGCACGCGTCCCCGGCAACCCCCGAGCAGGATCCTGACCGTCCCCACTCTTGCGATCGGCCGACGGGACCGCCATTGGACTTGGCGGCACCCGCGATCGCCAGCAAGGTGAGGGGGGTTGACAGGCAGGGGGGACCTGGCTACATCTATATCTATATATATATAAGACATGCAGATGAGCATACAGTTATATTTGCATATTTGCTTTCCTGTGGAGGGTTTTTGTCACTTTTTTTACTCACCATAACTTAACTCAGTATTATGGTTTAGCCTATCCCATAAGCCTCTCTTGCATTCCCAGTAAAATCAACCCCACACTGATGAGACCCATCAAGGTCGAAACAGCTGTCTGTGGGTGGTTTTCTGGGTATGCACCTTAACCCTGGCTGTGCTCAAAGCTGTGACCATGCAGCAAGCTTAAGCCTATAGGGAACCATGTTAAAAATGGTTATTGCTGCAAAAAGTGATACTGTGTGCTCATTTGCATGTAATTTCCCAGAATCCCTGGCTGCAGTGGAAGTGTTGTATGCTGGGTGATAATGGGGAAAGGCGGGGTTGCAGACCTGCCTAAGACATGCAGATGAGCATACAGTTGTATTTGCATATTTGCTTTCCTGTGGAGGGTTTTTGTCACTTTTTTTACTCACCATAACTTAACTCAGTATTATGATATAGCCTCTTTTGCATACCCAGTTAAAATCAACCCCACACTGATGAGACTCATCAAGGTCGAAACAGCTGTCTGTGGGTGGTTTTCTGGGTATGCACCTTAACCCTGGCTGTGCTCAAAGCTGTGACCATGCAGCAAGCTTAAGCCTATAGGGAACCATGTTAAAAATGGTTATTGAGGCAAAAAGTGACACTGTGTGCTCATCTGCATGTAATTTCCCAGAATCCCTTGCTGCAGTGGAAGTGCTGTATGCTGGGTGATAATGGGGAAAGGCGGGGTTGCAGACCTGCCTAAGACATGCATATATATATATATATATATATATATATATATATATATATATATATATATATATATATATATATATATATCTCAGATAATAAAAAATACTTTTTTTCCCTTCTGTGTGTGTGTATATATATATATATATAAGCAATACGATACCGTTTGGAAACAAAATCAGCAGGCAGCACTCCAGAATTGAACAAACAAGTGTATTGAAAAAATAAACACTTGTGTTTATTTTTTCAATACACTTGTTTGTTCAATTCTGGAGTGCTGCCTGCTGATTTCGTTTCCAAACGGTATCGTATTGCTTATTCTTCATTATAGGATCTGCACCCACACCAGTGACTATTATTACGGAGTGCTTTTTGTTCTTTTTCTATGTTTTATATATATATATATATATATATATATATATATATATATATATATATATATATATATATATATATACACAGTAGAGGCAACTCTTATTCGAACAAAAACCAGTGGCAATTCCCCAAAAAACCCAGGAAACACCCAGGTACATTCTGAATACATGCCTTAAACTTTCCTTAAACTAGCCCCAGCATTTCTGCATTGATTAATGGCGTATCAGATTAACAGCGGGGGTCCCTGGCAGTCCCATTCAAACTGAATTGGACTGCCAGGGATCCCTGCTGTGTTAATCCTATGGGTCGTTAGTCAATGCAGAAATGCCTTAAACGTGCCTCAAACTAGCCCAGAACATACCCAGCACATACCCAGAATGTAACCCGGCTAGTTTACGGCAAATGTTAGAATAAACGTTGCCTCTACTGTATATATATATATAATATTTAAAAAAAAATTCAAGATAGATACAGTATATGTGAAGTCTCTCTTGTTGTAAACTCCTCTGGCACTTCATTCACATATTTTTAATGTGTTGCCCAGGCGCAGAATACAAAAAGTTGTGTATTCACAGTGAAAACAATAGTTGTCATTTCACATATTGTTGACAATAATGCAATGCAACATTATTATTTACTAAAATAGAGGTGTACAACAAAGCACGACTTCTACCGTTTATTACATCAGAAAAAAATAGGATTAACCTTGATATTTAGGCACATGAGCTAAAATCCTAGTGTCACAGGATACCTCTGGGTGATTGTTGCAGCTCCACTGGTTTGGATGCTGATCCCTGGATTCTTTCCCACAGCTCCCTCATCACTACCACCTGCTGGTGCCGTAAAGGTACTTTCACGTTTGCTGTCCGGGCTGCAGGATATTGACATCGCTCCTGGACGGAAGGTTAATGCCACCCTATGGTTTCTAATTCCGTAGCTCCCAAGTTGTCATTTCCATACCACATGGGATTTGGCATGTTCAGAAGCAAGGAAATGTGAGAATAAAAACCTATTCTCTATTGTAAATCGCAATTTCAAAATGGCGTCTATAAAAAGGGATAAACCATAAGGTTCGCAAGGACTTCAAGCACCCGCTCCCCGCGATTGTCAGCTCTTTGGCAGTATGGGACAAAAGCAAATATAAGCACGTATTAATGAGACAACACTCCTTGATGACCCCAATTTTGGGAAACCCTGATTTCGCTACAGGCCTACAGAAGAAAGATTTTATTATATGGACACAGAAGGGCTGCACTCGCCTTTTACACCTGGAGGGTAGAATATCTATCAAACCGTTTGAGCAAATTAAGTCTGAAAAATCAGTTCCAAATTCAGAATTTTTTAGATACCTCCAGCTAAGAGCTTTCTATGATAAATTTCACATTCGAGCTCAACGCACTAATTTTGAACAGCTCTGTTCTAGTGGAACAGGAACCAAGGGACTTATCTCTACGATGTACAAAGCGGTAGTCTGTCCGACTCCTGACGCCGACAAAAATATAAGAATAGATGGGAAAGAGATCTGGGGGACACACTAGAGGACGAGGACTGGGACTATATTGTCTTGGCGGCAGCTAAGAGCTCAATCTGCACGACATTGAAGGAGAACGCATATAAGGTCCTGATGCGGTGGTATTTGACTCCATTACGATTATCAAAGTTTGTCAGGGGCTACCCTCCATTGTGGGGAGCAGGCAGACTTGCTGCACATGCTGTGGGGTTGCACCTAGATACTCCCAATCTGGGAAGATATCAGAAATTGGCTCCAGAGAATTCTCGAATGCGCGATCCCTTTAGACCCAGGGTTGTTTCTGCTGGCCAGACGCACCCCGGGGTTAAACAGGTCGGAGCACAAATTAATTGCACATTTTGCAACTGCCCTGAGGTGCGAAATCGCAGCATTGTGGAAGCAGCCCGAACTACCAAATATCCCAAAAATCAGAAATAGAATTTGGCATGTTTGCCGGATGGAACAGTTAACGAGTCTGGTTAACGACACCGGCACAAACTTTCTAAAAGTCTGGGCTCCGTGGTTAGCCCTGAACGATATCCCAGGGGTCAATGCCTCCAATATACTGCTTTAATAGCTCTAGGCGCGTTCTCCTTGGATGAGTGTGGCTGACGGGGAGACATAGAATACAGACAGCAGAGTGGGACAACTAAATTAGGTAGTAGAGTGAGTGAGCAGGGTTAAGTGTACCCATCCGCGGACGTACGCAAACATTAAGATAGAAGCTAGCCCGAGATCTGACGGACCTGAAGTCTCAAAACAGAGCCCAGAGGATTCGGAGCCTTTCTGGGGCAGCAATCTCCAAAACGAGCCTAGATGATTCGGAGCCTTTCTGTGGCAGCCTCACCCCCCCCCTCCTTCCCTCTCCCCCGCCTCCCCCCCCTACTTCTTCCCTGATGTACTCTGGTTGTGAGTCTGGTTGGTATGTGCGTATCCCCGGTATGTCTTTTGTGAGTCCAATTACAAAATGAGTTGACATGTGTACTGTTAGATACGACAATGGGTTGGTAGATTATGTGATGATTGTACCATAAACTCAATAAAAACTTTTTTGGTTGAAAAAAATAAAAATAAGTGATAAACCGCACGGTTTCTCGCTTGCTTTTGATGTGGAATGACGTGTGGTGCTAACCCCATCCCCAGTCTGACTTGTGAGTTTTGCTCTTTCAGGCAAACCCATATTTCAGGCTCTGGATGTAACGAGCAATAACAATCTTGCCACCCTTTAGATGGCGTGATTTCCCCCCCCTCCCCCGTTTTTATAAGCGTTTTTCATAACGGAGCTACGAGAATTGCAGTTGTCGTAAAAAAATGATAGTTGGAGGCTTTTTTGACAAACCGATCGGATTGGCAGAGCCCGAGTGATTCCGCTTCTAAAAAAAACCTTTTAGACACAGATTGGACGTGCGAGAAGGGCTCACAGGATAGCAAAGCATGCCCATCCGATCTGAAAGGGCTCTTTAGAAGTGGTTTGTCACACTTCGGTGCTACTAGAATAGGCCCCTAAGCATTTCATGGATCTATTCGTCTTCCTCTGGGGCAAATTGCATGAATATTATTACTTTTCTTTCCAGAAGGCTTAACAATACAATATAATCACACAATTACAATGAATATCATCACAAATTTTTAAGATAGGATGGTGGGCCAAGATGGTATAAATACCTACAATGGCACAGCATGCATCATTGTTGCATACTTCCCATCATTTTTTTACAATGTAATTTAATTTTGTAATCTTACCTGAACCAGGGGGTTCCCTCAGTGCTGCTCTCTGGTCCCCCGACGTCCAGGGACCCCTCGGTTCCCGCAGTACCAGACAGAAAATGTCTGCGGAGTCAGGAAGCGCTCCGGGGCCCAATAGAAAGCTGAGACGCCATCGTAAACTTTCTATTGGTGACACTGTATCGTTTTTTGTGTCTCTCACTGGTACAATTTTTCAGGAACCGGTGGGTCTCTGGACTTAGGACAGCAAAGTAGCTTCGGGGGAGAAAAACAAATCAATATTGGGAATGCTGCTTTAACATGAACTCACAACCTAGTTAAAGTATTCACAGTTCTGTTACAAAAGCTGAAGCATTGGCATTTCAGGGGAAGTCATGCAAACAGCCAGCGTTTTGTTGTGTTGTCATTTACTGCAGACAAATAGGGACATCTAGTGGTCATTCTGGTCAACTGCAAAGTTTCATTTTCCTAGACACTTATATCTCATAAAATGACGTAATATATAGAGATGGGTGAATTTTCTGCCTAAACGCTGCGTGGACAAAAGGCCAAACCTCTATGAGGCAGACCATAGAGCGTGCGAACATTCACGCGATTCCTGGGCAGACAAAATAAGTTGATTATGACGCGCGACGGCCGGGTCACGTGTGCAGTTCAGCCAATTAGGGCGAACCGCTCACGTGACATCACGGGTGTGCCTCCAGCACGCCTCCACATTGCGTCTCCCCCTCTCAAAGGCCACGGATTGGCTCTCCCAGCAGGCGTGCCTGCACTATGGCCTTGGCCTTAGTCACCACAAGTTTCAAGTAATTCTGAATTCAGTATACACAGCATCACACACTTATACCAGATATCAGGAAATCCGGACAAGTCCGTCTATGTACTTGTTTTTCCCAATTGCAACTGTCATTTCAACATGTTATATTTCACTGAAAACATATGCTCTGGTTCTGTTATCCATCCTCATTATAATTTAATGAGTATGCCCTTTACTTGTACTGTTCTTGGTCTTGTCTGTTTTTCTAACATGATGTTCTACATACTTTCCTGTCCGTCTTTCAACCTGTGATGTATATCTTCCTGCCTACATTTAGACTCCATTCTTAGCTATTTAGCCTTGGGCTTTAGTACATCTGCATAGTTTTTCTACATCTATTAATTTTCATTCACTAAGGGTATACCAAACAAATATGTGTGTATAGAGACAATATGGCGTATCTGAATTTGAAATCTTTCCTATCTTCATTTATATATCCCTTCAAACCTCCCTCCAAATAAATTGAAAAAGAAACACACCTGAGGTTCCCAGTAGCTAATGGCTTTTGAGGTACCGGTAGCTAATGTCTATGCAAAGTATATTTAAATGAGTCCATATGAACTGTACTGAGTTGATCTAAGTCTAAGGCACCTAGTGATTAGAATGGTGTACTGGTATCAGACCCAACGGATTAGCACCCACACAACCTCTGTTATTCAAGACAGCAGCTCTAGCAGTGTGAGCTAAATCAGATGAAGTCTATCACTACTTCTCATTGAGTGCTGATAGCAGTACAAAGCACTTTTCCCTCTTCTAGGATAGAGAACAATATCTAATAAGCTGTCTTCTGTCATGAGACACCACAACACACTTTACAGTCCCTTTATTTGAATAGGCTGTAATGTATTTCAGCGCCGAGTGTGCCTTATGACAAAACACTGCTAAGTAAATATGGCCCACTGTCTTTATCATTTCTAAGATTAGAAGTACCATACTAACTCAAGTCACCAGGTCACTTTGTTAGATAACTTTCTCTCTACTTCTGCTTTATTTGCTGTGCTTCCCTTGGTTTTACTTGTGTGTGTCAAAAAACCTGTGGTTTATTTAATCTCAACTGGTGTCAGTAACTCATATGCCTCAGTAAATATTACTTTGTGCTTGAAGTCCTTACAAGGTTACAATCAATTAAATAGATATCCCTTGGAGATATGCTAGTAGACAGTTACAGTAGTGCACTGGTAGCTATCAGCTAGTTTAGCTCACACTGCTAGAGCTGTTCCCTAGAAAAGGAGTGGTTTGGGGTCTTTGTTACGTTGGGTCTGACACCTTGTAACAGAGCTAAGTTTGCCACTTATTTAGGGTGTGTTGAGGTATGGTTCATTCTTGCAGGAAATGCAGCCTATTTAAACTTTATCATCCTGGTCTTGGAATAGTCCATTCATCTGAGTTCACAGTAGTGGAGGATATCTGTGAGATTGAGGAAGCCAAAATACTTTTGCAAATGGAGAAGGCATGAAAACTAGGTCATGTTTCATTATGGGTGAATTTAATTATCCAGTTGTGTGAAGGGGATTATTGAAATATAACATATATAATCTAAATTCTTGAATGTTTTATGCTTTGTTTGTTATTATGTATAATATATATGTATCCATGGAAGTGTTTTGTATTGTGTAATATTTTGGGGAGTTATTAATCCTGATTCTGGAAAGTTAGACTTCCCCATGGAAATCTGTACCCTGTGGGAGGAGCTTGTGGGTATAAAATGTCAGTGTGGAATTGGGGGAAAGGGAGGAGCAGTCAGACTGAGCTGGGCACTGCAGAAAACCCTCTGACAATTGATTTGGGGGTGAAGTAATGCTCTCTGCACACGCTAGCGCCTGTATAATGACCTTTCTTCATCAGGATGGTTTGTTATTTTAGTTTATTTTGTTGTTTTTGTCCTCACTATAATAAATGTGCCAAGTGGCTGCTAAGAAAACCCAGCTGTTGTGAAGTGCGTATTCAAAACTCCATGTCCGACCTGTCCAAACACCAGTACACCATTCCAGTCACTAGGTATCTTAGGCTTGTCAACTCAATATAGTGCTTGTGGAAATCCTTTTAGAAAGTGTTGTGATGGGACTCATGCTAATGGCTATGCAAAGTATATTAGCATATCTCCCAGGGTACCTCAAGTGTGCTCTTTTTTTAAAATCAAATTGGGAGACATGGTTGACTGCGCAATATTCCATTCATATACTATTCCTATTCACACATATGCAAATTCATTGGTCATCTTTTAAGCTGCTTATCACAGCAAGAAACATTTACCCAAAGATCAGCATTTTGATGTTCAAATAATCATATTCCCAGGGGTGCTAAAAAATAATAATCAATGAAACACCCTTTATATTAACTCGGGCCCATCTGGCAGGGAAAGGGTTAACAGTCCACTCAAATTAAATGCCAGGTCTATTGACATCACTCTTAAACAATGCTATGGCTTGTATCATAATGCATTTTTCCTTTAAGGTAATCAGTGTGTGTGTTTAATATATCATGGAAGCTTTAAATATCAATAAAGTACTCAAGGTAGATTATACCAAGTGAGCGACTTCATGGTTTTCCTTTGTGTGCTGCCACGTTCAGTATCTCTCTGCTGTGCAACGGTCTCCTCCTGGGATGTCATTTCTTACTCAGCCTGTAATGGGCAGCCTGTAATGGGCAGCCTGTAATGGGCAGCCTGTAATGGGCAGCCTGTAATGGGCAGCATTTGGTAACTGCAGGAGGTAGGGAGGAGTGTTATTTTATTATTAGGTTTGTATCCTCAACTGGGGTGTGTGCTCAGTGTTAGAAATACAGTAAGTATGCTGCTAGATCATTTAGTAACATTGTATTTTCCATAGAGCGTTAAAAGTCATTTGAAAGGACATTGACGTGTATGACACCTGGAGCATCCTGTACTATAACTCACATCCCCAAAGTGGCAATATGGCAGATTCCTACTATACTTTTTCATTTTTATAACTTTATAATGCTTTAAAAAAAGTAAAAATCTAAATAATTGTAACACACGCTCTCCCCCCACCCCCCCAATCGCAGATACAGTAGGGACCATGTGTGGGAATATACCTGTGTTACCATGTATGGTGCAATACCTGATAGGCTCACAGGAGGCCTGAACCTCCGCCACTGGGAGCCTGGGGTGTTTCCTGAAACGATGCTCTGCGCCTCCACCTGTGCAGGGATTCTAGTGTGTAGAATAACCCCTGACACAGGAACCACATACAGTAACCACTTACACCAGATTATAGATAAAACAGTTTATTATATGCAACACAACACAATATAACAATAACCATATGACAATAGTGTAACCCTGTAACACTGGCCCAGTGCAGGCCGTAACCCCACACCATATCCCCAAGAGTCCCCCATCCACCCAAGTGTGAGACAGAGCTGCCCACTGTTGTGATGAGGGTTGGTGCACTTGGTGAATGATGAAGGTACCTGCCGTGGGTGGTCCAACCACAATCTGGGTAATGGCTCAGGGCCTATCTGGGGCCTATGGGGGTAACCTGGCCTAGTGCAGGGGCTACTGCTCCCAGCACACACCCTTCACTAGCCTGCTCCCAGCTCTGACTGACTCACCAACACTGAACGCGCCAAAATGTATCTCTTTGCAGGGGAATCTGGCCTATTGATTGGCTCCCTGGCATCAGGTTTGTGCATGCCCCTATGCATCCTGGGGCTTGTAGTCCCTTGCAGACCTCTTTATCATAGGGAATGTGTGCGCGATCGCCACTGCGCATGCCAAGTCTCTAATGGCCGCCGCCTGCAACTGCGCATGCGCCACTTCTGGGAGTCTCTGCGCTACAGAGCACCATAGTTGCCATTCAGCACTCTCTGTAATGGCCACCGCAACTCTGCTGCGCATGCGCGTGCCTCCGCATGCGCAAACACGGCCAAGATGTCGGTGCCCTGCAAAGGGAGCCGTCGGCCAGCCCGTCGCCACCCGCATCGCCCCATAGCAGCGGGGGTAAGGAGGGGGCAATCAAGAGACTGGGGCACCAGAGGAGACCAGGGCTACATAATAAACAATGTATCCTTTGAAAGAAAAGAATATGAGCAGAGGTGTAGCTATAGCCCAGGCAAAGCCCGGGGGCCTGCTCTCTCCCCCCCCCCTGCACTTTGCGGGGCCTTAGATACAGGAAGAAAGCACAGAGGGAAATCCCTTCCTCTGCAGGTGGGTGGGGCCTGGGTCAGGGGGCGGGGCCCTGAGATGCAGTAAGAAGGGCAGAGAGGAAATGCCTTCCTCTGTAGGTGGGCGGGGCCTAGGTCAGGGGGCGGGGCCCTGAGATGCAGTAGGAAGGGCAGAGAGGAAATGCCTTCCTCTGTAGGTGGGCGGGGCCTAGGTCAGGGAGCAGGGCCTCAAGTAGTACAGCATGGGGCTGGAGCTGCAGCATGAGAGACAGGCTGGGAAAGGTGAGAGGGAGGGAATGGTTAAATCACAGGTGTAAAACAGACACGAAAGGATACAGAAAGTAAGAGACACAAAGAGAAAATGAAGTACAGGAGAGAAATACACATGAGGGAAAAGAAAGGAGAGAGAGAGAGAAAGAAGAGAAGCGAGAGAGAGAAAGAAGAGATGAGAGAGAGAGAGAGAGAGAGAAAGAAGAGAAGAGAGAGAGAAAGAAGAAAAGAGAGAAAGAAGAGAAGAGGAGAGAGAAAGAGAGAGAGAGTTATGTTTAACCCCTGAGGAAGTGAGTTTACTCTCATGAAATGCGTAGGGTGGTGTTTGGAGACTTAGTGTGGCATTAGGATTAACCGTTTGGAGGTCTAGTATCCCCTATCCGGTCAAAAGAGGACTGCCAGTACCGGAGTGTACCAGCGTGAGCTACACTTCCGTGTATGCGCGCGCATCCCCTCTGAGGCTGCTGACGGCATACGGAGCGGTCCCACGTGCTACGGATCACAGGAGGAGAAACCAGCACAGGCAGTGTTAGCCCTTACAGATTGATTGAATTGGCGGCGCATGCAGGAGCCACACCGGCCACCGTTTGGAGCAGCACTTGTTCCCAAGCTGGACCTTATATCTGTGGATGCTTGTCCTCCAATGCTGTTTTGCCTTTGGGCTCTTGTATGAGACTACAAACAATGAAAAGTTCAGTCCGCGCTCTGGCTCTTTAAACTTGGAGTGTTGGTCCCTCTCAGTTCTCTTGCTGCTTCTGTGTTTAGTGTCTCCCCCACCTCCAAATGTGGTCTCCACCGGAACCCCGATGGTGATACCAATATCAGCAAAACAAGAAAAAACACAAAAGCGCACCAAGATGAGAGATAGATATTGTATTAGCAACAAATAATAAAATTAGTAACTTACATATAAAATTTCTTTAATAATCCCCGATTCTGGTGTCTATCACAGGAGTAGGGCATCACATAGGAAGTATGAAGGGTAATCTCAGTTCTGAGAGATCAGACCCGCGCGCTGGGGCTGTCTCTGTTCACTCTCCTGTCCTCCACGTGTGGTAGCGTGGTGCAGAGTGTAACGCGCATGCGCAGGAACCGGGGCCTTCAATAGGTGTCCTTAGGATGCCTGTCCGTTTTTGATAGCATAGAAACGATCGGAAATAAGCAGGAACGGTACACTTGAGTGTGTACTGGTGGTTGATAGTAAAACCGCCAGCCACAACAGTCGCGACGCGTTTCGTTTACCAAAGTAAACTTCTTCAGGCTCATTTTTGGGACACCTGTTTTTAGGGGTCCTTTATAGGTCTTATTCTGTGCGTCATTGGTTAATACCTAATGGCTGCATGGCCAATCAGGCTCATATACTGATAGGGGCGGGCCACAATAGGAAGACCTCCCTGTTAGTGCATTTGATACAGTAATGAATTACATTAATTAAGTATATATAAGTGTAAATAGAAAGGTAAACAGACCTTAAAGGGGAGCCAAAATCATGTGTCCCAAATAGTCAAGTGCAATAAAATATGCATAGTAGTAGCATAAAAAACAAAGTATATGTGCATACTGGATAACAACATTAATAACATTAAATGACATATAAATAACTTTTAAAATATGGGAAATAGAACAAATGGAAAGGTGGGTGGGGGGAGGGGAAGAATTGAAGAAAAGGTGGAAAAAAAGGCTTATAAAATGAATAAAAACCACTGTAATGATAAAGTAGCTAAAAAAATCAGATGAAAAACAGATAAAAAAGTATTAGACCAATGTTTGTATCAAATTGCAGTATGCATGGTTTCACCTCAAAAAAGGGGTTAATTCCACATAGTCGTTCAAGCCCCCCGGGTACTTGGATTGGAGGGTAAATATCCAGAATTGCTCCCTTTTTGCAATCTGAAGATCTATGTTACCAGCCCGTACATTAGTTGTTATATGTTCGATGCCCATATATTTAACCCCTATAGTGCTACACTGATGGACATCCTTAAAGTGTGACAACAGATGTGTCAATGGTTTATTAGATGCCAGTAGCTTGGGAATATTGGTGATATTTCTGAGGTGCTCCATCACTCTAATTTTGAGCTGACGTTTAGTACGGCCCACATACTGTAAACCACATCCACATTGCAGGATATAAATGACATAAGTGGTTACGCAATCGATGTAGCTATTAATTTCATATCTAATATCTGTCGCTTTAGATTTAAAGTAATCCTGAGTAAGCATTCGTGGACAGATTTTGCACCTATTGCATCTGTGGTTACCTTTAATGCCTAACATCTCCCTAAGGTCTTTCTTTTTGTTTGAATCACTGCCTTTGAGGAGACTAGGGGCCAAGATACTTTTTAGATTGTCGGATTTTGTGAACACAATCATTGGTCTTTCTGGTAAAGTTTTTGCCAAGATTGGATCCATCTGCAAAATGTACCAGTATTTGTTCAAAATATATTGTTCGCACCATATTTCGTAACAAAATTTAATAATTCTCATAGAAAGATCAAATATATTTTGAACAAATACTGGTACATTTTGCAGATGGATCCAATATATCCAATATATATTTTCACATCGGAATTGATCAGGGATATGGGCCGGTAGCTCTTACAGTCTACCGGGTCCTTGTCTGGTTTGTGGATCAGGGAGATTGAGGCCTGGAGCATCTGGGATGGAAAGGAGCCTCCCGCTAGAATCTCGTTAAATAATTTTAAAAGCTGTGGCGCTAATATTTTAAGGAATTTTTTGTAATATAAATTTGAAAAACCATCTGGTCCCGGAGCTTTGGCTGGTTTAAGGGCCTTTATAACCTCTGATAATTCTTCAGACGTAAAGTCGCCCTGTAATGCCTCCTTTTCTGCCCTGCTGAATTTGGGAAGACATGCCTCTCTTAGGAACTTCTGGGTTTTTTCTCCTATTTTCTGTGTGTGGCTGACCTTATCTCCGTCATAGAGAACTTCATAGAATTTTTTTAATTCCTCAACAATTCTTCTAGGGTTGGAGGTAAGGTCCCCCCCCTTAGTGCGGAGAGAGGAGATACTATAATTAGGGAGTTTGTTACACAATTTATTGGCAAGTAAGGTATCTGGCTTGTTGGCTTTGTCGTAGAACTTACGCTTGGACCAGGCCAACTCCCTCTCGGCTCTGGAGTTTAGCAACAAATTGAGTTTAGTTTTGGTGTCAGAGAGCTCCTTCAGGGTAGTACTCTGTTTGTTGGAACTATGAAGTGCGGAAAGGTGTGCTAATCTCTCACGCAAATCTTTTATCTGGGACTCCTTAGCTCTTTTGGTTTGTGCTGCTAAATTCATTAGAAGTCCCCTCGTGGTCGCCTTATGGGCCTCCCAGAGTGTAGAGTGGGAAGATACGCTCCCTGTATTGATTTTAAAATATTCCTTGATTTTATCTCCTATCGCCCGCTCCGATATTGGGTTTTTTAACAGCAGCTCATTTAATTTCCAGTTCGCCCCTGGTCTGTCCAGCAGCTGCAAAGCACACCGCAGCTCAATTGGTGCGTGGTCCGACCATGAAATATCATGGATCCCAGAATGGGAGACCATGGAAACTGCTTTGTTAGAGACCAGGAAGTAATCTATCCTACTGTATCTGTTGTGAGGATGTGAGTAGAAAGTGTATGCTCTCTCCGTGGGGTGTTTTTCCCTCCATATGTCAATCAATTGACAGTCACGTAGCCCGTGAAGTATGGTTAGTACGTCATGTTTCTGTGGTAGGTTAGTCCCCGTGCATCTGTCCAAGTCTGGGTCTAGGGTGCGGTTCAAGTCCCCCGCTAGGAATATACAGCCTATTGCCACCTTGTGTAGTTTATCAAAGAATGACGTAAAAAATTGAGGTGTCTGTTCACAGGGGGCATATATTGAGCTTAAGGTGATCTCTTGGTTGTTAATTGTGCCTGTGACTATGACATAGCGTCCGTCTGAATCCGTATACGATTTAACAACTTGGAAGGGCACTCTGCGGTGAACTAATATAGCCACTCCCCTTTTCTTAATTGTCGCAGAGGACATAAAAACTGTCCTAAAGTGTTTGTCCAGGTAGTTGGGGTGATTAGATTTGGAGAAGTGTGTTTCCTGGACAAACACTATATCTGCTTTTTTGCGGGTATAGTCCCGGAAGGCAATTCTATGCTTTATTGGGTTGTTAAATCCCTTAACATTATGTGAAATAAGGATCAGGTCTTTACTCATCTGGGGGTTGGGTTGAACCTGCAACAGGGGGCGGCGGTGTTGTGTGCTTCGCCGCTAACCTTGGCCGATGTAAGGCAGTCTCCGAACCGATGCGCTCTTGATGTTCCGTGGTTGATGGGTCCTGTGGGCTGGGGGGAAACAACAGGGAAACATGGGGGGTGACACATATATAACAACATACAATTAATGTCCTCCAAGCTGTGGCCCCGCCAACTTGGCTCCGAGTCCAATGCCTTTGGGGACTGGGCACCTGCCACGGGTCGCCCTCCGATGTTACCTCACCTCTTAATCCCCCTCCCTCCCAAAGGACTTCGCTGGGACTACCCTCTCCCAGCCCCTGGCCGATGCGGACCGCAGAGCAGGCTGAGACCCCTCAGCTCCTGCCCCGCTCCTATTCCTAAAACTTAAACCAAACCTTTATACCTTATAACTCCTAGGTTCAATGCTAACCCAGGTAAGCTACTGCTTGTGTCCCTATTCTTTTATCCCCTATTCGGTTGGGTGGCCCCTGTATCTTACCCTCCTCCTAGTGTATTCTCCTTGTTATACTATAGATCTATTCAGGAGTCTCTCCCGTCCCCTCTCACTGTCTGATCCTCCTATGACTCTATCCAATTGCCTGCGAGCCTCTCCTCCCTAAACGGCACTATAACCTACTTATCCAACTTCTACTTGCTACTGCTCTCTATTCACTTTCTGTACCCTTCTCTTTCATATATAGTCACTTGCTTTTGCCTTCTTCTCCCCCATCCCCCACTCCCCTTGTCCTCCTCACCCCTGCTATCCTCCCTTCTTCTTCTTCCTGTCACCTTCCGATTACCTTCACTTCCCTTACGCCTTCCACTTACCTACCCACTCTTGCTCTCCTACCTCTTCTACATTCTCCACCTTACTCAGACTAAACCCTGTGTCTTATGAACTACCCCCACTTCCCCCTTCGTCTACCCTGGTTTCCGCCGCTAAACCTAATTTCCCTCTCTGATTGTCTTAATTGGATCCCGACTACCCTCGTCCTAGGGCCCCTACACCTGATTGCCCTCGTGGAGTGTAGCTATTGGGCCTTCCTCTCTCCGGTACTGTTTGCTGCTGCCGCTCCGTCTGTTGTTGCGGCGCTTGTGTCCTTTTAAATTTCCCGCCGGTCAGGGCCACTCTGCCCCTTCCAAGATGGCCGCCCGCGCACTTCCGCTATCGGCGCCCGGACATCCGGCCGCCGCCATTTTGGGAGCGTCGTTCGACCTGGACGGATGTGTTCGTGCTCTCTGCCTGGCTGATGGTGGTTTCCTGCTCCTGCGTTCCAGACTGGATTCTTCTCCCACCTCGTGTATGCCGCCATCTTTGGGCCTCCTGCTTCTATCACCCAGGTAAGTACAGAGTCTTTAACAGGTGGGCGAACGAGGGTTTTTTCCCCACCGGAGGGGATCTTGATGCGGATTCTGTTTTATGTAAGGAGGCACAAGTCTGTAGCAGAATAACAGGCAACTTTAACAGATAACTGGGAAACTGGATACCCGAACAACGTGGGATATGTAGAAAGTCATTGCCTTGCTGGAATTCAGCTTTTGTTGCGTGGAGATCTGGGAGATTGTCCCGCAGTTGCCCAGCTGGGGCCAGGGGTCTCCTCCGCCTCCTCCGGCGCTGACTGGGTCCCCTTAAGACCCAGCTTCTGGAGGAAAGCCTCTCCCTCTCCAATCTCCCTCATGTAGAGGGCTCTGCCATTTTTACTGACTGACAGCCCGAATGGAAAAGTCCATCGGTACCGAACACTGTGATCCCTCAGCACTTTAGTGATTGGGAGAAGGGCCCTGCGTCGCAGCAAGGTCAAGGGAGACAAGTCCTGGAAAATGAGTAATCTTGCTCCTTCAAATTCTACTGACGAGGTAGCACGGGTCTTGTGGAGGATGGCCTCCCTGGTCTTATAGTAGTGCAAACGTGCTATGATGTCGCGCGGTTGCTCTGACTGTACAGGCCTCGTTCTTAGGGCCCTATGGCAGCGATCCATTTCTAATCTCTCTTTGGGGATGTCCGGCAGCAATTCACCCAGCCATCGCAGGATGAAATCCTCACACTCCCCGGCATCCTCGGGAACCCCCCGGATCCTGATATTGTTGCGCCGCTCACGATTTTCGGCGTCCTCTTGCTTTTCTTTCAGGTCGTTAATTTGAATCTGCATCTCAGCCGTTTTTTTTGCATTGCGTTTGGCGGCCGTGGAAGTAATGTCCAACTGTGATCCACTCGTCCCGTGCGCTCCCCCAGGCTCCCGAGCTCCCTCCCCAGCTCTTTAATTTCTGCTTGCAAGAGGGTTTTAAGGTCTGTATACAAGCGATTAAAATCGCAAAGCCGAACTGGTTGGTATTCAGGGTTTTCGCCATCATCTCTCTCTCCTTCCCGTTCTGAATCAGAGCCCTGATTCGAACTCGGCGCCATTATGGCTTCAGCCGCGCTGTTTCTCGTGCTGCAAAAGTATTGTGGGAGCCCCTTTGATTTCGGGGTTTTGGCCTGTCGCTTCGACATCCCGGTAGCTTGGCAGAGTATTAGGAGTTGATTTCCAGCTTTTTATTTTAGAATAAAGGTTTTTTTATTGCGTTATATTACGAGCGGGGCATAGAGCAATGGGATCATGCATCCATTCTCTCTGCCGTCGCGCATGCGCCTCCTATTTGGACTTTTTTGTTGTTCACTAGGCGCCGTTTTTTTCTGTCTACATAATGCAATGTAGTCTGCATGCTGAACCAATGCTCCACGTGCATCTGAGCTCCCCGCTCCTCGCATCCGGGTAGGTCCAGCGCTAACCACGCCCTATCTCCTTACCCTGGTGGATCAAGGTATCCCAGGGAGGAGGGAGAAAGAGGCGCGGCCTCTGCGTTTTGCACCAATCCCAGATACTGGCTGCAAGAAGTGCTTGCAAATCTTTCGCAAACTGACACACAGTTCTCCCTTTTTGGCAGGAATTGCTTTAGTATGGCTGCACCTCCTCAAACGGATGTCGTGGCTGCCTGCGGATCAAGATCCCCTCCTCGGATACTACCCCAACAACTCTTCTTAGTGAATGAACTGCATGGTGCAGGCCGTAGCTCCAGAGTCCGGCCCCTTTCTGATCCCATGCATCCCCTGGCACACTACCCGCACCACTTCTTAGTAATAAAGTTTCTGCACAGCAGCCCCCTGGGGGAAACTGCCATAGTATAACTTCAGCTCCTCAAATGGAGGTCCTGGCTGCCTAATGGTCAAGCGCCCCTCCTCGGATGCTTGCCCACTTATATCGAACTTATTTCTTGATAATAAAACTGCATGGCGCAGGCCACAGTTCCCTTCGGTGCAGCCTCAGGGCAACTGTCCCTGCACATACATAGCCTCTCTACACACACTAAACGTGCATGTAACTTGGAGAGGAGGGGTCTATGTCGTAGCTCCATTTTGGTGGGGAGCCCAGTCCTCCAAATCCCATAGGGTCCCCTATGGACACTACACCCATGGGACCTCTGGTGTAACCTACTAGGAGAGAACCTCCTTTTTCCTGCTGCAAAAGCCTGTCCTGATGTGATCTCAGCAGCGCCTTCAAATGTGACCCATCTACACCCCCCGGAGGAAGATTCTAGGTGCTACATGGTGTATGATGGTACCTGTTAGGTGAAACAGAAGACCTGAGAACTCCGCAATGGTATAGGGAGGCATCAGGACAGGCTCTCAGTGATGGTTCTTTGGTCAACGCAGCACCTCCAGACAGGAAGGATCATGGTGCAGCCAGGATGGTCTACACTGGCAACTCATGTAGTGTTCCATTCAAGTAGTCACACAAGATGTATTCAACTGGATCTTTATTTGTAGTATCATACAGATATGGCAGGCTCATTCCCTGAAGTAGTACCCCACAGCTTGAAGCTCAGCTCCTTTACCCCCTGATGGGACAAAGGGTATGTACTTCCACTCCACAGGGAGAGGGAAGAGAGAGCTCCTGACTTCTGGGAGAGTGTCAGCTTTTGTACCCCATGGAAGGGGCTTGTAACCCTGCCCCATAACAGGGCAGATCCCAAACTGATAATCTACTCCTGCACTCGTGCTGCCAGCAGCTACTAACGAGGACGGAGACACTCATCCTGCACTTGTGCTTCCAGCAGCTACTAACGAGGACGGAGACACTCATCCTGCACTCGTGCTGCCTGTCGAGTGCTTGAAATTAGCTGGGGAAAACCTGACATCCTGAGGATCTGGACTCGAGGGCAACTGCAAGATGATAGGCGTATGGTTCTAACGGAAACCCCTCTACAGAGTTAAACCCCTATGGGTTTTTGCTCACACTGGTCCGTGTGAGTATGGTTAATAGCTAACTTTACCTTCACCATTTGGAGACCTTCTGTCTCCTGTAGGCCACTTCTATACACTGTACTATATGTGTTTCTTATAGTTCTGATTATAACTCGCGCTCCCCTTGTTTTTCTTATCACTGTGAATTACCCTGGTTTATAAAATCTAAATAGCTCTGCGCAGGATCCAGCTCCAGAGAACCCTCAGTTTAAAGCTGCAGTTCAGTCTTTTTTTTTTTTTTATTTTTTTTTTTATTTCAATAGTTTCATGTGTGCAATCTCTAATTACCTAAAGAACTGCATAGCTGCTGCTCAATTCGTTCGCCGTCTATTGATTGGCAAAGTTTGGCGACATCTTTAAATATGGGGAATGTAAATCGTTGCTATAGGAACAAGCATGCTTGTTAAAATAGAATACAAAAAAATTGGTCTTTCAAAGTTGTTTTTTTTTAAACAGAAAATGCTAAAAGTATTTTTTCTTACTACAGAACTGATTTATTAAAAAAAAAACACACATGCAGGATATTGCATGAACTGCAGCTTTAAGACTATGGAGAGAAAAAATAATTTTAGGGACATTGCTGTTTAATGTTTATAAATAAACAGTTGGTATTGCAATGAAACATACAGTCCTTTATGGCTGTACTAACTGTATAATGCAAGGCTCAGATTCATAATATCCAAAGATGTGAAGGGAGACCACTGACATTTTAAGGAGGAAATACCTCCTGTGGCCAAAGTGCATGAATGCCAGTGACCTGTTTAAAGAAGCAATCCAAAGCGGCAATATTTAAAATATAGAATTGAAGCAGGGGGTCTACGGAGCTGAACCCTGTTAATTTCAGCTCCGGGGACCCCCTACTTCCAGAGATACTTACCTCCAAAGTAGGTACCAGTAGCCGCTCTTGCTCAGCAAGCAGGGCTTTTAAGTTTGAAGCTCTCACGTCACATGGGTCAATAGGAAGCTGCACCTATGACATCACAGCTTCCTATTGGCAGCAGGAGCTGAGATCTCGCTGGCTAGTATCTCCAGAAGGAGGGCGTCCCGGGAGCAGAAATTAATAGGGCTCAGCACCGGAGACCCCCTGCTTCAACCCTATACATAAAAAAAAATCACAACATAATTAGCCGCCTTCGATTGCCTCTTTTTTTTCATTGTTCTTTTTATTGATTTTCCAACATTGTTGGTAAACTTGACAGATTTCAACACTTCTTTACAATTTTCCATGTTTAAATTATACTTAGGAGAAAATAAAAAGGTATAAATCAGATACTCAAGCTTAACTCAAAAATACAAAAATACACCATTTTTAAATTAAATAATTAACTCACAGAATGTACAAAACATAACTTCAGTTTCACACATATTAGAGACGTTAGGTTTGGATATACTGATCTCCTGTCTTGATAACCCTTTAACCTGTTAACTTTATTTTCTCCCTCTGTTTGCCTCATCTATGATCTTGTGCAATTTGCCGCAAGAGACTCCAGGATGTGTGCACGAAAGCCTGATATATTTGGTCTTTTTCACCCTGTGGTAGGGAGTCAATAAATGATTCCGATTTTGTAAAGAAATTCTCAGTTTTTTCTTCCTTATTGGTCTCCGTTTCCATTTTGTCTAAGGTTAGCTGAGTCAGATATGTGTTAACCGTTTCCAAGTTTGGAGGGTAAGATTTCACCCTTTGCCCCATTATAGACTTTCTTGCTGCCAGGAGTATAATTTCAGCAATCCTTGGGATTCCTGAGTCCCCATTAACTTATTTCCATCCCTCCATGTTCCTAAATAAAATCGGGAAAGGTTCCTTCACAGTTACCACTTTTATCATGCCATTTAGAACCTGGTCCCAAAAATCAGATATACATGGGCATTCCCATAGGCAGTGTTTTAGATCCGCTTTAATAAGCAGACATTTTGGAAATTTATTTTTGTCTTTTTCTATCTGTTTATATTGGATATTAAATGCATAATATGCTCTATGTAGTTATTTAAATTGTATTTCCCTCCATGTCTCTGATATTATTATTTTCCTGGTTCTACCCAATCCTACCAGCAAAGAGTCCATTTGTTATTTCTGGGAAGTCCTTGTTCCACTTGGCTGCCACTTTTTGCAATTCCTTGCCATGGTCTTTATGTTTATCTTGGTTCCAATTATATAATTCAGAGATCGAATATATAATATTACTTGCAGTCCTAAAGTAGCTATCAAACATGTTGTTTTCTAATATAATTTTCTTGTAATTCTCTAGGCTCTTACCGTAATGTATGATTTGCATGTAGCGGAAGTAGTGAGATTGTGGGAATTCCTTCTTAACCCTGAGCTCTTCAAATTACAAAGCGTTCCCGTTCTGTATCTATCAGCTGCCCTATATGTTTTATTCCTTTGGTTTCCCACGACTTAGACATATTTTGAGAACGACCTGGTTCAAATATCATGTTACCTTGTAAAGGCAGAAATTTGGATATTTTGTAGGACATACCACACGTTTTTCACACTGTCTTACACATGGCCCATGTATCTTTTATCAGTGGATTCTTTCTAATTACTAAAGGTATATTTCCCCAAGTTGCGTGAAGAATCTCTTTCAGCATCATTGAAAGCACCACTTGTTCCTCAAGTTTCATACAGGAATACATTTCTTGGTCCATCAGCCAGTCTCCCACATGCCTGGCTATGCATGCCAAATTGTACTTTCTAATGTCGGGTAAACTCACTCCACCAAGTTCCTTTGGGAGAAATAATTTTGACATTGCAATTCTATTTCTGCCTCTGTTCCATATAAACGTATTTATTTCACTATTAGTCAATTTTATGTCTGCATGGCGAACCTGGATAGGCAGCATCAGCAATGGGTATATAAGCCTAGCGAAGCTGATCATCTTAACGAGTTGGCATCTACCCGCTAAGTTCAATGGGAGGCCTTGCCAACTTTGCAGCTCTTTAATAAGTTTGGTTACGATTGTTTGAAAATTGCTTGCGTACAATTTTTATAGGTCGGGATCTATATTAACCCCCAAGTATTTGATTGGCTGTCTTGTCTTTTTAAAGGGGAGGTCTTCCTCCCACCTAATAATATTTGTGCGAGACAACACTAGAATCTCAGTTTTGGAGGCAATTATAACCCCCCATTGCCTATTTAAGGGGGTTACATCTGGGTGATTGATTAAATTTTTATCCAAATTTGCCCTCTCCCCAAATATTCTCAAACAAATTTAAACTGGTTTGTGCACATGGTGCTCTGAGACTTGGGAGAGGTTTGATTTCCTCCTGCTGCTCCCTTTCATGTGATGTCAGTGTGTGTTCAGCAAGTGCTTGTACAGACAGAGGCTTCTCTCCCCCCCCTCTCCTTATCGACTCTACTGTACGATAAGGATGGGGATAGGATAAATAAAATGCTTGATAGTCACAGGCCCCTAAGAAAAGCAATTTGTAGTTCATTTTCAAATAAACATAGGCAGTCAAATTGTTTATTTTAGCACTGTTAGATTTGTTTTAGGAAGCAAATTAGATTGTGACATTCTTTGCAAAAGATTGTTTTCCGGCCAACTATGAGCTGTGGCACCTTTAACTCTTTGGGTAGCAATTAGACGTTGCTAATACGTTATGGGGTCTGGCACTCCAGGTACCCAATGAAGTAGTAGCAACGTCATAAAGTTTCCATTTGTTTTTCCAAGAGTTTTCAGGAGCGCATCATCAACCAGTGACACCCGATCACCTGACCGGCCACATGATCTTCAGTCATCTGGTTGATCTCTGGTGCTCAAAGTGTTAAAGAGGAAAAAAAATGAAAAGACACAAAGTCGCCTTTTTGTGACAAGAAATACAAAAGTGGACTAGAGGTGCTGTCTATGGTGCTGAAGAGAACACCTAAGACACACTTATTAGTGCTTACAATGCACACATGATTGCTGAAAAACAGAAACATCCACTATATATCTGTCAAACAAAAGCATTTCATAAATCAACCCATTCATTGAAAAGGGGATGGGTTGATGATGACTGGGGCCGGGCCTGGAGTTGCTGCTGGAAGTTTTGCGCCCATTTGGCTTTCTTCCAACTCTTTTCTACTTCTTTACTTCCCATTTAGTGAAGTTACTTACAGTAGCTCATGGGCACTTGTAATGATATATGGACTTTGTCCAAAAGGAGAAATGCAATTCTGTAAACTTGAGGAAAGCGGTAGTTCTATCACCAATATAATATACCTTACATTAATCTTTTCTCTCTCTGTTCACATGGTTTACCACCAGAGATGATGCTATTGCACATTGTTTAGAGGCTGCCATCATATTTCACAATATAGTGCAAAAAGGATTTTAAGATTTTGGAATAACAATCTAACAAGACATCACTTACTGACATAGAAAGTAATAAAATAAAAGGATTTAAGGCATATATTTTATAACTTTTGAACAATTGATCTCCGGTCTGTAAAAATATTGGGCTTTTCTTCCCTAAATGACAGAATGCGATATTCTTGGTATTCATTAACCTACAACGCACAGAACCCCAGCAAGCTCATTTTAGGAACCCCTGAGCCCCCACAAAATATATATGCATATAAGTGTCAAAAAGGAGAGCTACTTCCAAAGTCAGCAGGTCTTTTTCATTCTACTGGATATAGATCCAATGTTGGTCTTTCTCCCTCCTAATAGAGGTAAATGAGAATTTTAATCCTAATAGAGGTATATTAGTATTTTATCTGGTAGTGTTAGGACCTGCGAACAGGTGTCTGCCTTGTCGTGGCTCGCAAGCTTACAATGCTTTGGCCAAAGGGTTAAACTAAATGACCCTTTTTCAAGAGAATATATTTTACTGTGTATTTTTGTCATATTGGATGTAGCATTGGGCTTCTCTGTCGCTTGTTGTATTCATTAACCTATTGGTATTCTTGTTCATTAACCCATTTCTGTCACATTTAGACTATTTAATTCATTACTATATTTAGGTTTCTAATGATGATATTCTGGACTGTTGAAAGAATGTTCCTTTACACTGACATATGAACGGCCAAACATTGTATTTCAAGGCAACCTGGATATTATGTCTCAGCTACTAGTAATGTACAAGATCAATATCATTGAACTCATCAAGTAACCATACAGTATGTCACACGTACATGTTCTGTAGTATGCTTTATGATTTAAATATACCATGTACATCTTAGCTACGGTTTATTTAATAATGCAACACCATTATCTTTAATGAGTATGTACTATAATGAACATGTTTTAACGTGACTGTAAGAGAGACATTACAGAGCATGGCAGGTTAGTGTATTGCAAATCTCTGTCGACAAAGGAACTTTATTACCATACACACTACAAAAAAAAAAAATCAGGTTATAAAAGGCCTATGTTTCAAGTATTAAAGTATTAAGGCCCAGCTACAGAGTTGCTGTGAATAAAATAACATTAAGATATTGTCACTTCTCCTAGATCTTATAAGTGGGATTTCTTAATTCAGTTCTCAAGGGCGTCGAACAGTCTACGGGGGGCAATGTAGAAGGATTCACTAAAAGGGATTCTGTTGAACAACAGACAGACAAAAGAATAACACGTTAGTGCTTCTCCGGGTGCCAATGTATAAAACCAACATTGTATGTGTTGTGCTGTGTGTCAACTTCTTTTTTTAAAATAAAAAGAATGAGGCTAGCAGGTGGGGTTAGAGGTGAAGTTTGGATATTGTCTGCAGTACACATTAGTAAATTATATTTAATATTAATCTTAAAGTATGTGCCACTTTTGTTGCGCCATGAATGTGTCAGAATGCACGTTGACACAAACAATTCTTACTGCATTTATATGTATGGACATGAAAGACACTATACAAAGACTTCAAAAATGTACCCCAAAATGTAAGAACATGAATAACAATATAACAAGATATGCCTCTAGTGATTTAAGGTGAGAAGTTATTTGTTGATATAATGTACTCTGTATTTCTTTTAAAAAACAACAATTCTTTTCATATAGCCTCCGGGGAATAATATTTTTCTAGCTGACACATAATCAATCAATTAGCCTATCCTTAATTATCACCAAGACAACTTGCTTAGACAGAATATGCATTGGCCTGATAACCTTTTATAGGAATCTAAACTTAATTAAAAAAAAAAAAGACATCCATTGGAAAGCACTATACATAATAGTTAATGAAGTAATTCACATATCCAAGTGTTTGAGGGCCATATTTGCTACACATTTTAGTAATTAATGCTCCTAAGGATTTATACTTGGTGAAAACATTTTAAAACTTGTATTTTTGCTAGATAAGCCTTTTTATGTAATAGCAACATTAACTTTTTTTTAGACTACAGTAGTAACGATGCACTTGTTTTCTATAGAGACCTGAATGAAACCATTGTTTGCACCAACGCTACAGTTCAGGCATAAGTAATCCCTTGGATGATGATCTTAACATCACAAGAGATACAGCGACTTTCTAAAGGTCAACAAAACTCATTCTGTATGCATCACAAAGCTCTTTAGATTTACATGCATTAAAGAGTAGCTTAAAAATAGCCATAACAAGTAGTGGCACTGTACCGGATTTCAAGAAAAATAGTATACATGTTAATTACTTTGGTATAGCTGTTTCAACCTTATTTAAAAAAAGTTTGTGCTCCAAAAACAGAAATGTAGAGAGCCTTATTAAAATAAATCCCCTTTAGATTGAGTACCTGGGTTCCTCTGATCTCTGCCGGAGAGGCAGTGGAATAATGGGTAAGCTGTCTCACATTCCCCAGCATGCCCAATTATACAACCGTTTTGGTCAAAAGTTATTGCCCTCATAGAAACAGTTGTTGAGATTAGAATCTCACTGGATTCTATATAATTATGGAGTATATACTGGATTAGTTATAATTCTTGCCAAACATATGGAAGTAACATTCTTGTAATGTCACGCCTGTATGCCCGCAGACCTGGCAAGACCCCAGTACTGAGGTGGGAACGGTATTACACCACACACCCACAGCAGTGGCAGCAAGCCCAGAGTGTGGTATAGCGTTGCTGGGCCTGTAGAGAGTGTTGTTAGTTATACTTGCAACGCCTGATGGTGTAAGCGTAAGAATAGTCGTGTCTGTGTGCCAATGTCCAGGGGTCCAGATGGTAGAGTCGTCAGGGTACAAAGCCAGGTCCAAGGATGCCAGAGGTAAGCGAGGTAGAGTTCGTAGCAAGGTTCAAAGGGGTACCAGAGAGCAGAGTAGTCCAGGACAAGCAGGGGTCAAAAGCCAGGGAAGTCCAAGATAAACACAGGAGCAGGATACAGCAGGGACACAGAGGGAGCACAGCATAGGTCAGCACACACACAGGGAAACAGGAACTATGCAGAGCGAGGAAGAAGAGGACCAACAGGGATTATAAAGGAAGACACACCAATAGGAGAGAGGGGAGGAGCAGAGAGAGAAGTGGGAGACAACAGAGATAGGTCAGGGAGAGAAGAGGAGGAGACAGAAGGGGCAGTCAGGGGAGCAGAGTAGGGAAGGTGAGGTACTGGCCGCAGGCACAGCGGGAGTCAGGGAGCGGGGAGCATCACTGCAGGGGCTCGGGGACCGCGCGGGCGCGCAAGGCCTGCGGGGCATGTGCTGAGGTAGTGGGAGAGAGTTAGACGGAACGGGACAGGAGTGGGAAAGGGTAGGGGGATTGGCAGGAGATGGGACAGAGGGAAAAGAAGGGGCAGGAATCCCCTGAATCGTCACATGTAAACAGTGTCTAATTTCTCACATTCTTACTGCGGTTTATTCGTTGTCCAGTGACAGACTTCTGGAAAAAATGTAGAGCTCCTTCTCTCGCACAACTCCCCAACAAGATTAATGAAGTAATGTTAATGGAAAAACTCTCAGCCCACCGTAAACAAAAAAGTTCCAAAATTCCATAACATGCCGTATGGGACCCGCGGCTTAATTACTTACAATCAAGGCACAACACTTCTGAATCTTACTTGTGTAGCCAGGTCCCCCTCTGTCTTGCTGGCCACCTTGGGTACTCACTGCGGCAGTCGGGAGCAGCAGCCGCTCGCGGGGAGGTGCGGGGGCGTGTGCGGGCTCAGCGCACTTCCCTCCTGATGCGGCCGGTTGCCGGGGATGCGATCGGGCTGTTGCTAGGGCCGCGGTCGCGTCGCTAGGGTCCCGGCGGCTCGCGGAGCAGGGCGCCGCCATTGCCAGGTGCCCATTGCCAGGTGCGTTGCGCATGTGCAGGGGCTTGGAGCGCCGGGAGGCCCACAGACAGGTCGCGCATGCGCAGTGAGGGCAGTCAGCCCCCAGGGTGCACAGGGGCAGAGCGACATGACCCCAGGGAGCCAATAGGGCTACAGTATCTCCCTGCTCAGCAAAGAGATACATTTCGCGGGCTTGCAGCATGTTTTGGCAGTTGGTGACCGGAGCAGCTAGGGGAAGGAGGTAGGGTGCAGGAGTCAGTGACTCCCTGCACTAGTCCAGCAGTCCCCTAGGTCCCAGATAGCCCTGAGTCACAGTAGCTGAGTGTTGTAGGGACAGGCCCTAGGTTAGGGACCCTGCCCCATTAGCTATTTGTTAGTTAGGGACACAGCGGACGCTGCGTTTCCTGCTGAGAGACTTGGGCTCAAGTCTCTGTCATTAAAGAGAGCTGGACTATCTTCAGGGTGGGATCGCCCCTGACGGATAACCACGTGGGTGGATCCTGGATATCGTGTAGGAACTCGTCTGATCCTTTGTGAAGCCAGTTGCAGAACCGAGCACTGGAGTGCTCGGCAAGTACTCTAACTCTACAAGTGCACCAACAATCCTATTAGCTGTAATAGTGACTGCGCAGTCACACATATCCTTTCTCTGTAGAGTGCGGGACATTGTGTGGGGTTACTGGACACGGGGTGGGATCACCCGGTGATAGGGGATTAGCATCCTGCGAGACGCTGTAGTCAGTGTCTCCTCTAGGGAGGGACACCTGTTGATATATGTGCATCTGCCTATGGTTATGATATGCAAGTACATTTTATGGTTGCTGCAAGTAAAGTCATTGATTGTTTACATACGTTGTGCTGGTTATTTATATGTGTCCTGCGAGGAACAATTCCTGCTCTGCTAGGAACCATCGCAGGTGGAGGCGCTGCACCGAGTACAGGGTTACTCTTAATATAATTGCCCCAGGTTCCCCGTGGCGGAAGCTCAGCCCTCCTGTGAACCTAACAGGTAAAGCACCACACCTGGTAACACTTAGTTCCCCGCACCCACACTATATCTGCGATAGGGTGGGGTGGAATATCCGTTACACTTGTATTTACGCATACATTTTAATTTGTCTTCATCTTCACAAGCAGTTGATAAGCCTTGATAGTTCGATCATCTCCTACGAAGAAAATCATCACTGTTGATCCTGATACGAATAACTGATACTAGACCCTGTCATTCCTATTATCCATTCACCTGAAGTGTGATGTTATGTGACGATTTGTCTTTGAAATGTGCTGAAGTGAATATTTCGGTTTGTCCCCTCACTTTTCTATTTTATTTCTCCCATCTTTATTCTGTACTCCCCCCGCAGCTCCCCGCCAAAAAGAACCCCTCACTAAATTGTAAGTTAAAAAAAAAAAAAAACCCTTTTCTTGAAAAAGTGAAACTTTATGTTTGTAAATGAAAAGTGTTAGAAAAATGAATAAAAAAAATGAATAGTGCTCAGCAACATTGCATTTTGACGAGTGTCTCTAACCACCACTCCAACTCTACACAACACTATACAATTGTTCTTCAAATGGGACTGATACTTTATCAGACAGCAGCTCACTTGCAGAGAGTTTAAAATGCAGTATTAAAGCACACACGTAGTGAGCAAGTAATAGCAAGCAGCCAAGAACAACTGCACAGAAATCTCACTTTCGGTACACAAATCAATTTTTGGATTTATGATTTTAGACTCTAGTTTGAGATTATGCAGTAAAAGAATGATTAAGGACTGTGGCATATATACTGTACTTGGCACTTGGCTGAGATTTCAATCCAGTGACATTGTTAACACTTCATCAATAAATACAGCATCACTGCAATTTTAACCATTGTGTGACAAGGAGCAGCTTTGCTTAAAACTATTGTTGCATTTAAAGAACCCAAAGAACAGCACAGAATAAAAAAAGATATAAAAAAAATCAGCCAACAAACTTGTGATATGCACAAGCAAAAATAAAACATGTGCCTGCATGCTTTTTATAGGTCTCCAAAAATACATAATTTCTCCCCACCCCCATTGCGTTGCACAAAAAAAATCATTTCATGAAAAAACAGAGTTGAAATAATATTTTAGTACCTATGTAGCGCTCTTTCTCCAACCCCTGGGAGATATGAAGGCTACGGTGTGTGTATGGTGCGATACCTGTGGCTCACAGGAGGCCTGAGCCTCTGCTGCTGGGAGCCTGGGGTGTACCCGAGTTGGTGATCAGTAGCACCTCCACCTGTACGGGATTCCGCTATGTGGAATAACCCTGTTACATGAACCCCATGCAAAAAACACACTTTGGTAAGTATAACAGTTTTACTGCACAGAATAATATATATATATATATATATATTATATACACAACCACCATGGTCACGCATGACCGTACCCTCCAGTAACCACCCTCCCGGTGTCCATACACTGGTGATACAGTCCCCACCCCCTGAGAGGCCTTCGGGCACCCAACCGCCAAGTGTCCACGAGTAAATAATCCCTCCCAAAAGTGTGGTACAGCGCTGCCCATTAAAGTGTGTACGTTGGTGCACTTGATGAGTAGAGATACCGGCCGGGTGGTCCCACACCCGGTAATGTTACGGCGTGGTCAGCGCAGCCTCAGCCTCTACGGTGGTGGGTCCCGCGTGGATGGTGCCACCATGAAGAATGTGAATCTCAGAAGGCGACTGGTCTGGTCCCAGACCAACGTAGGCCAGGATGCAGCTGCGTGACGCAACGGTGTCATGCGGAGTGACATCACACAACGTCTCCATGGTAACAGGGTCACGTGACATGTCACGTGACCCCGTGGCGTCATTTTACGCCACCGAGCGAGGTGAGGGGGGCGCGAAAGCGAGGGGGAGAAGGCACGGGGCGCAGCTCCGCTGGCCTAGAGCACAAGCGTAAAAAACACTTCCATAGTTCAGAACACTTTAATCAAGTAAAAAAAAGATAAGCTGTGTTTGTAGGAAATACACTCGCAAAGTTTCAGGCAAATACAGCATAACGTCCTGTACCGATATAGGAGATTTTATGCGATATTTGCCTGAAACATTGTGCGTGTATTCCCTACAAACGTGGTAGAACGTACAAGCTACAGACAGAATGCCGGATCTAGTCATCGACCCCTGCACTGCTTGCGGCAAATCTATCTTTTGACTGTCTGCTGGTTAGATGCAATTCCAGTGATGCGACCAGTGACGTCATCAGTTGCCGCTTGAATCCAGCAAGTGTAATCGGCCATAGCTGTCAGTGTGGAAGTATCCTTACTTAGTGCTCGAGACCTAAGACGCGTCGATTCAACCGTGGACGGACGCCAGGAACAGACTGCCCACCGAGAGGACGCTCAGTACCCTCCATCCGGTCGCAGCATTCAGGAACCACCGCACGAGAAATTACCGTTTACATTATACAAATATAGTTACACAGAAAAAAGGATTCCTTTTAGAGACACACTATATCCTATAAGAGCCCCTAAGAATGATTTTTTTTTTTAATAAAACTGAACTTTTAATACCGCCAATTTAAAATGAGAGAGTTAATCAAGAATACCAGATTTAACAGGTAAAAAAAAGAACCAAGATTTGAGAAAAAGTTAAAAAATGACCTAATTTCACAAGTATAACAAGAAAACCTAATTAGACAAAGATAACATCATTTAAAAGGAGTGGAGGGGGTGTGTACGCCACCAAACAGCTGCATTCTTGATTATCCCATTTGTATATACTGTGTATCATGTACCAATGATATAATGATGAACACAGTGGATAATCAGGATATACCAGGGGGAGGATAGAGGCTGTCAGATAAAAAACTGATTCAAAATGATGGAGTGAGAATGATTTGTCCTTGCATTGAGACTATTTCATCCACTTATCCAAACATCTTACCTCTGTCTGATACAAATATCATAGTGAAGGGAATTGATCCTCTGTCTTTTATTCAGTACATTAACTCAAATGATGTGCTGCTTCACAACCACGAAACTTCTGTACTTAAAGCCTCATCCAGTCACCTCGGTCATGTGACCCGTCGGCTGTCTAATTAATCGTCATTTTTTATCTATATTCCTAATCTATTTCTCCCCTGTCCTGCTGGGAGTGGCTCAGCGTTCAAACAGACCTGCCGCGCGATACCGAGCGGCGTGGCACACGCCCACTCCAAGTAACTTTAATCAATGGAGGATCCAGGGCGTTGGCCAAGTTGAGGATCCCTCATTGGCAGGCCATGGGTGGCCTCTGATCACAAGCAGGCCATCGGGTCTGGATTGATTTGTATTTGATATGTTTCTTTTTGTTGTTGTTTTTGTCGGCCTTCGGGAATGTGGATTGTTTTGAATTTTTCGCGTATTGTGATTGTGTCTTTTTAAAATGTTTTTTTGGCTGTCGGGTCTGTGGAATTCATATTGTATGGTTGGGCATCGCCCTTTTTTAGGTCCCATTGACCTGAAGATAGTGGCATCTACTAGACTGGGGTAAGCCACCCCCACCGCCCCCCCGCCCAGATACACAGGGATGGATGCCAGGGGGATTAAGGGGAAAGGTTAATTCCCTGCATGTCATAGCAGTTGCACCTCTATGCCATCCAATGGGTGGTAATGTACTAAGTGGATTTGTATTAACCCCTTGGCTACCTTAGTGACCATGATGGTGGGCATTATGCATGCCTTCATGGCCACTATGGCTTCCAAGGGGCTAATACATTGGTCAGTTACATTTTCTTGTCCTAGTCCAGGGTATTCACTTTGTTTTTCTATATTGCTAAGGCAGGGATGCGCAAACTGGGGGGTAGGCGCGGCGCTTACAGAGGTCCCATGTTCTCCCCCACAACATATAAATTAAATACCGGGGGGAGCGTGAGGTCTCTGTAGGTCTCTTACCTTGTTTCCGGCGGCTTCTGGGGATTAGTCGCAATGACAACGCAGAGTCAAATGACACAGCGGGGTCAAATGACAATGTTTTGCCATGGCAAAATAACGTCACACGACGTTGTGACATCAAATGGCGCTGCCGATGCTGGAGAGAAGGTAAGGGGGGTGGGGAGAATCTCGAGAAGTGGGTGGAAAGCAATCAGGGGGGCGCAAACAAAACCGTTTGCGCCCCCCTGTGTTAAGGCAATATAGGAATCCAAAGTGGGCCATTTCAGCGCCCTGGAAAAGGCCCCCAAAATATCCCCGACCTGGCATTACAGTAGGTGCTAGAAGCACCGAACGCCAAGTTTAGGTATGACCAAAAAAATCCATGTTACGCCCCGTGTTAACTTTAACGGCCTGCTGTGGATGTGCGTTGAGGTGTTGCACACCTCTTTTGCTGATTATTAACACTAACGGCCGTTAACGTCAGGCCGTCTTAGCAGTAAGACAGGCCTTAGCGCAGCATTAGTGAGCTTTGAAGATCCCCATTTAGCACTTAACGAGATGTTAACTTAAGTTAATGTCTCGTTAAGTCAATAACGGAGCTTTGTGTATATGCCCCATAGTGTGATTACAGTATACAATTGAAGCACAAGGTGGCAGCAGAGAGCTTTAAAACATATTGTTAGTGTGTTCGCTGTCAGTAGTATTCAGGGACCGTACCCCTTGCCAGCAGTGCTGCAATACAAAATAATATTGCCGTATTTTACAGGAACAATATAATTGTAATTATTTTTGGGTTCTTCTCATTGAAGACAATTCTAAATGTACTGCTTTATGGGGTAATTATATTGGTAATATTTGATTTTAAAAAAAATATGCTTTTTGTTGAAATTTTCATGTACCAATAACGAACTGGTTTATGCTTTCTACATTGATCCTTCCTTTTTAAAGCAGCAGCACTATATATATACACACACACACACACACACACACACACACACACACAAGTTATGTTGGGTAAAAAAAGTGACAAAAACCCTCCAAAGCATATAAACCCTGAGGAGGGTTTGTGTCACTTTTATTACCCACCATAACTTAACTAAGTATGGTAAAACCCATCCCTGCGTCATTTTTGCATAGCCAGTGTGCAAACCCCACACTGTTTTGTGTGCCAACCCCACACTGAAGAGACCCATTAAGATCTAAACAGTGTGTCTGTGGATGGGTTTACTGGCTATGCATCTTAACCCTGGCTGTGCTCAAAGCTGTGACTGTGCAGCAAGCTTAAGCCTATAGGGAACCATGTTGAATGGTTTTGAAGCAAAAGGTGGCTCTGTGGTGGTTTTGAATAGTTCGTATTCTATGTATATATTTCAATAGTGTCATTTCTTTCAACTCAGGCTTGAAACAGGCTCTTCTGAAGTGAGTTTTATTAACTTTTTTCCATTTATTTGTAATTTGTATCTATTTATACCTATTATGTTGTGATCACTAGTTATTTCACTTTATAAACATGCTGACCTGCCCACTATATAGATTTCACTTTTTGTTTTGATTACTACCTGCTATTAGTATTATGTACACTTATTAGCTGTTTGTTTCACACTTTGGTGTATAGTAGATGGTATGCAGGGTCTCTTCCTATGACTGAGTTCCTTGTTTGAGCCAGTTAATAGGAGACGCCCGTATTCTGGTATGTGGCTCAGGTATGTGGGCTATTTGCACCTCCAGGTGACTCCGTCTTTATATTCTTAGCATGCATCATGTTGTGTCATTTAGCCCCCATCCTACCTAGGCAGTCACATGTCACAATTATCATATGGTCTTTGCTTCCACTACATTTTGGACATTTTCAGAGTTGTACCGTGTCCAGTTCTCCAGGAGCTGGCTTGATGCAAGTTAATCAAATATAGCGGTTCATATGAAAAATATGTGCTTTTATTTCACACAACATATACAGGCTAACTAATGCCCCCAAGTGAAACAAAGCATGTGTAAGCAACACAAGAATTCCATATTCAACTGCAATACCAACATTTTGGCTCCATTCTATAACCATTGTGATGCTTCAGCCCATCACCCTATAAATATTTCTTCAATGAACTAGAACATTGGTATCACCATGGATTTGTCAGCTTGTTATTTTAACTTCAAGTGTCATAGAAATATTTCACGATACACTACCCTCTGTTACTTATAACATGGAAGGTGTATCCTCAGGTGGTTTTAGATAAGAAAGTTTGTGCAGAGGAGAAACCGAGATGAGATTAGTATGTAGGTCCTGTAGAACCATAAGGCGGATCTGTCAGATAGCTCAGGAAAACTGTGTGAAAAGATACAACATGAAATAAGCCAGCTTTTCAATTATGCCAGCTCAGACCAGGAGACTTTCACTGATGCACAAAGTGTAGAAACAAATATGGAATGAAATGCAAATGTTCTTTACCCCCGTTAAAATGGTCCAAGTTTTTCCAAACTCCAATTGCCAATGTTTGTATTTACAGTATATTGATCCAGAGGAAGGCAAACAAAAACCCCCAGTGAAAACTCATAAGGGGAAAAATAAATTCCTTCCCGACTCCAATAATTGGCAATCAGATTACATCACTGTGAAATGCTCAAAGGACTAGATTGGTCATCACTCGAGTCTAGGCGCAAAGTTCACCTTTGCTGTCTTGCCTTTAAATTCTTTATGGGCAAGCTACCCACCTATCTGAACAATCTCCTCACCCCTACCACATGCAGCACCTATCATCTGAGATCAGACTCCAAAAGACTGTTCATGGTCCCAAGGCTCAACAAAGTATCCGGCCGTTCCTCCTTCTCTTACCGTGCACCCCAAAACTGGAACAACCTACCAGAGACTCTCACATCCACCACCAGTTTAATGTCTTTCAAATCTAAGGCTGTCACACATTTTAATCTGGTCTGTAACTGTTTCATACGCCCATAATATATATTTTCTTTAACTGTGCATGCAATGTCTTGTATATAATGTATACACTGTTCATTTATGTAACTGTATTTGTAACCATGTATTATTTGTCTTAACTCTGTGCCCAGGACATACTTGAAAACGAGAGGTAACTCTCAATGTGTTACTTCCTGGTAAAATATGTTATAAATAAATAAATACTCCCTGGATCAACATCCTTCCCATGTTTACTTATTTGGTACTGTATATCCCTGTATACCTTTCCTTTCTAAAAAGATGTCCAACCTATTTGTTTTAAAGATATTTATTGTGGAAGGTGGAGAGAGTAGAGTGAAGTTAAAGATTAGGAGGAGGTGATCAGAGCGAGGAAATGCGTGTTACAGGGTTTAGAGACAGGGCAGAAGCAGGAGTAAACCAGGTCAAGGGAGTGGCCATTACAGTGGGTAGGAGAGTTGGTGCACTGGTAGAGACCATAGGAGGAAGTTAGAGGGATAAGAAGAGCAGCTGAAGTGTAAGGGGGATTGTCAATAGCTATGCTAAAGTCTCTCAGTATGACACTAGATGTGTGTATAGCGTGGGTCCCCCCTGGTCCCCTTACCTTCCGGTAGGCAGGTAAGTTTGTTGCAGACAGATTGTGCGTTCCATTGTGCACAGGATAAGGGAGGGGAGAGGTGTAACAGGGATGAGGTTGGAATGATTAGCAGTGCGTGGTAAGAAGAAGACGTTGGGGCAGGGTGTAGCATGTGAGATGGTTGGTATGTGGATAGGGCCAGGATTGGGAGACATGTTACCACAGAGTAGGCGTAGTAGGAACAGAGGAGGAACACGTTTATTTTTTTTGGGGGGGGGATGATGGGGTAATGGTGTGAGAAGCAGAAGGAGTTGATAGTTGCAGAGTTTGTAGAGAATGAAAAATTAAGCATTAAGGTTTGTGGGCGAGAGTGTGGGAGCTAGAGGCAAAGTGCAAATGAGAGGGCAGAGTATTGGCAGTTCAAAGCTGAGAGGTGGCGGATTGTAATTACTTAATATGAGACTGCAGTGTACCCAGCTGGCATGTGCAGTGCACAAACAGCATGTGGTGTTTGCCCTTTGGCTATTGCCAGAAGTTTGCTGCATTAGGCAGCGCCAGGGTGGGTGGACAAGGGTTGCAGAGGGAATTGAAGGGTGGGGTAGTGATGTGGGTATGTTTTGTAGCCCCCTTTCCCTATGCCTAAGGGAAACTATGCATGCCTCCTTGCAGTGCAGCGCCTCCACCCATGAGGGATCCCAGCATTGACGGGATAGCCCCTCACAGGGACCAACACACAGAAATGGAGAGAAATGGTAATACACCACACCAAGTATATAACTAAGGAGCACAGTGCTTCTATGACCGGCTTCCCAGGTCTCCTGGCTGGGGTGTGAGATGCAAACAGTGCCAAGGTCTCGGCCCTAAGGAGTCTGTGCTGCTGACCAGTGTTCTGGTATGCCCACATACACACTGATGTAAACACACATATACAGTGTTCGACAAATCACCCAAAAATCTACTCGCCCAACCAAAAAATCTACTCGCCACCTAGTCCCGCCCCTAGTCCCGCCCCCAACCCCGCTTTAAAATAAAATATATAAATAAAATACATTTAATAAATTCCTAGTCAGAACAACATTCGTTTTTGACATAAATGTATTTATTGTATTACATTATACTACAATTAGTCCTTGTTACGTGTGTGTGTGTGTGTGTGTATGTATGTCGGATCTAGAAATAAAAGCCAGACGTGAATGACTAGTTTCCTGAACCCTTTAACCAGTGTCTGGATGCCCCCGCTTCACAATATCTAAAGCAGCAATGCCGCCTGGGATCTTACCTGATCCGCAGTCCCTCAATGTCCAGGTACCTCATTCCCGCAATGTTTTAAGTTGGAGGGGAGGTGTTTTCTACCTGTCTTCTGGGTTAGGGGGGATTCTGATGTCTTCCGTGTGACATCGAGAGTTAGATCTGGAAGAAAGCAGTATAGGTTATTTCGGTGTAATATAGGGCAGTTAAGATATATAGGGTAAATAAGAGATCCAGAGTGTGTGTGAGAGAGAGAGAGAGAGAGAGAGAGAGAGAGAGAGAGAGAGAGAGAGAGTGTGAGAGAGTGTGAGAGAGAGAGAGAGAGAGAGAGACACAGACAGACAGACAGACACACAGACAGACAGACACACAGACAGACAGACAAACAGACAGACAGACAGACACACAGACAGTCACAGAGAGCGGCACACCCACATACACAGAGAGAGAGAGACACAGAGAAAGAGAGAGAACACACACACTGAGAGAATGAGAGACAAAGAGAGAGTGTGACAGAGAGAGTGAAGAAGAGAGTGCGACAGAGAGGGAGAGGGCGACAGAGAGAGGGAGAGGGTGACAGAGAGAGGGAGAGGGAGAGGGCGACAGAGAGAGGGCGACGGGGAGAGGGTGACACAGGGAGAGGATGGGTGACACAGGGAGAGGGTGGGTGACACAGGGAGGGAGAGGGTGACACAGGGAGAGGGAGACAGGGAGAGGGAGAGGGTGGGTGACACAGGGAGAGGAAGAGGGTGGGTGACACAGGGAGAGGGAGAGGGTGGGTGACACAGGGAGAGGGAGAGGGTGGGTGACACAGGGAGAGGGGGGGTGACACAGGGAGAGGGAGAGGGTGGGTGACACAGGGAGAGGGAGAGGGTGGGTGACACAGGGAGAGGGAGAGGGTGGGTGACACAGGGAGAGGGTGGGTGATACAGGGAGAGGGAGAGGGTGGGTGACACAGGGAGAGGGAGAGGGTGGTGACACAGGGAGAGGGAGAGGGTGGGTGACAAAGGGAGATTATGGGTGACATAGGGAGAGGGTGGGTGACACAGGGAGAGGGAGAGTGGCACAGAGAGAGGGAGAGGGTGACACAGGGAGAGGGAGAGGGTGACACAGGGAGAGGGAGAGGGTGACACAGGGAGAGGGAGAGGGTGACACAGGGAGAGGGTGACACAGGGAGAGAGAGAGGGTGACACAGGGAGAGGGAGAGGGTGACACAGGGAGAGGGTGACACAGGGAGAGGGTCACACAGGGAGAGGGAGACACAGGGAGAGGGAGAAAGGGTGACAC
Source organism: Ascaphus truei (assembly GCF_040206685.1). Taxonomy (NCBI): domain Eukaryota; kingdom Metazoa; phylum Chordata; class Amphibia; order Anura; family Ascaphidae; genus Ascaphus; species Ascaphus truei. Next base: position 298,944,840 of record NC_134486.1, read on the forward strand.
AGGGAGAGGGAGAAAGGGTGACACAGGGAGAGGGAGAAAGGGTGACACACTCACTCAGACACACTCACACTCATAGACACTCACAGACACACACACACACAGTCAGTCACTCACACACACACACAAACACTCACCCGCAAGGCATGGGGTCGCACATGACAGCAGTGGGGCCTCCACACGGCAGTGGGCCCCCCACACGACAGGAGGGCCTCTGCAAGGCAGGGGGGTCGCACATGGCAGCGGGGTCCTCCGCACGGCGGACGCCGACGCCGCAGTATTCCCTGATAGAATGGAGAAGGGCCGGTAGGGGATTTCTCCTGCTTAGACCGAGCAGGGAGAGGCACCGGTTAGGGGATTTCCCCTGCTTAGAGTGAGCAGGGAGAAGCACTGGTTAGGGGATTTCTCCTGCTTAGACCGAGCAGGGAGAGGCACCGGTTAGGGGATTTCCCCTGCTTAGAGTGAGCAGGGAGAAGCACTGGTTAGGGGATTTCCCCTGCTTAGAGCGAGCAGGGAGAAGCACCGGTTAGGGGATTTCCCCTGCTAACAGCTGAGCTGGCCATCAGAGCAGGAGAAGAGTAGGGCTCGGGGTTTCCTTAACAGCCGAGTGCTTGTGTGACAGATCGGGGGAAGCGGGATGTGGCGCGGGAAGACGGGGGGAGAAGGGGGTGAACACCTTGGCTTGCAGGGATGGAGCAGAGGGGCCGCAGGATGGAGGATTGGAGAGTACTTACTCTCCAACAGATGTCTGGGTAGAAAGAATGGCCGCTCGTTGGGGGGCGGGCTCATATAGAGCCTGGCCGCGCGCCCACAAAGCCTGGGAGCGCGCGCCAATCAGATGTCAGGTAGGGGGATATATATATACTGTATACATATATACACACACACAGACACATTATATATATATATATATATATATATATATATATATATATATATGAGAAAGAGAAGAGAGAGCGCACGCCCCATAGCGTAAAAAAGTATATTTATTGATGGGAAAGGAGGGAAGGGGCGAAGAATATTACTCACAAGGGTAAATAAAAATTGAGCAGTTGTGAATAATTATCACCGTCGAACAGATGACTCTGCAACCGGAATCCAAAGTCCAGATCTCACTCCACGGTTTGGAACGACAACAATCTCTGGGACATCCACAGGAAGCCTTAGATGTTTGCAAAGGGTCAGTTTTAAGCTCCAATACAGTCTCATTTAAGTCCCGGTTCCAGGTGAAAACCAGCAGCCCCTGTGTGAGTGGTCTCATCAGCGTCAGACATGGAGACAGAGAGGTCTTCTCCTCTAAGTTGTAATCGGATGTGGTTAATCCTTTTGATATTTTCCGGAGACCCCTCTACCAGAATTAATTGTTTATAACCGGATGGACTTTCTATAAGGACTGGTTCTTATATTTCATTTCTATATCACTGTTTGTGTTTAGATTTAGTTTCGAACGTCACTATCATTTATACCTTTAATATTTTATGTCTCATTTGTATCACATTCACTTCACTGTTATAATTCCTAATTTATTGGGTTTACATAATTAATTACATGGGCGCTACTTTATATGTTTTCTTTTATATATATATATATATATATATATATATATATATATATATATATATATATATATATATATATATATATATATATTGTGACAGAGTCACTGACTCAGTAGGCTGGAGTGTTAATCTCCTCAGACAGAAAGAAGCACACCTGCAGCCTAATTAAGCAGGAGGCCTGAGAGACTGCAGGTTTAAAAGCAGGAAGTGACACACACACAGAGAGCTTGTTTTTCCACAGGAAGGTGGAGAGAACTCTCCCGGCTGGGAAGCCGTTGCTGTTGCTCTGGTCCCCAGTCCTGCGAGGAGCTAGGCTGCTGGGACCAGCTGGGACCCCAACCCAGGATAAAGATCAAGATTGCTGCAAGGCTGGACATAGCCTGCTCCCCGGAACTGTGTTCCTGTTGCTACTGGAGCGGCAAAACAGATAAGACTTTATTCTTATACGTATTGTTATCCTTTGTATAGCATGTTTTGGGCATGACCAGATTAGCTGGCTGTCCTGTTAGTAAGGGCTCAAGAAGTGAGTTAGTGTCCCTAACGGGACTAGGCTTTAATTTTCAAGAAAGTAGTTTCTTAAAGCGACAGTGCACCCCTACTTATTTTGGTTGTGGCTAATAAACCACTAGTGTTTAAAGTTTCCCATCGTGTCTAGCGTCTTACTGACCCCGCCGCGAGGCCGTCTTGCCACAATATATATACTGTATATATATATATCATTCACATGTATTAGGCAGGTCTGCAACCCTGCTTTTCACCATTATCACCTAGCATAGAGTGCTTCCACTGCAGCAAGGGATTGTGGGAAATTACATGCAAATGAGCACACAGTGCCACCTTTTGTCTCAAGACCACATTACATGGTTAAACCCTTAAGCCAATGCATGCTGCTTTAAACACAGCTTTTAAACATAGCCTGGGATGAGATGGAAAGCCAATAAACCCACCCCCTTGTGGGTCTCATCAGTGTGAGGTTAGTTGTGCTGGCTTTGCAACTTGAGACTTGAGTAGGTCTTCACCACACATTATTTAAGTTATGGTGGGTGAAAAGGTGACTAAAAACCCTCCACCATATAGCATATAAAAATATTACTTGTGAGCACATTAACATGTCTTAGACAGGTCTGCAACCCTGCCTTTCACCATTATCACCTACTGTAGCATACAGTGCTTCCACTGCAGCAAGGGATTTGCATGTAATTTCCTTGAATCCCTTGCTGCAGTGGAAGCACTGTATGCGTGGTGATAATGGTAAAAGCAGGGTTGTAGACCCGTCTAAGGCATGATAATGTGCTCACAATTAATATTTGTATACGCTATTCGGTGGAGGGTTTTTAGTCACCTTTTCACTCACCATAACTTAAAAACACACACACGCACACACCTCTCCAGAAGTGCACACAATGCAAGATGTATCCACATGACACATTATACAAATATACAAAAATATACTATCGCAACTGTACAGATTTGTAAAATATAGCGGTGTGCCGAGCACACGCCTTCACAGTCACACTTCATTGTATTTTATCAGTCAAATTGCACTTTCATGTTTATGATAATTATGGCTTGAAACACTAGACAGTGTGAAAGCACACAGACGTTTCACTTATAAAGTGTGTGCTTGGCACACACCACCTTTTTCTTTAACTGTACCTTATACATATCTTGACTAACAGGTATTTTGCACTTTGTCCTTTCGTCTTTTATTTCTGAGCTAATTTGGGAAGACCGTGTCAACCACACAGATTCAACAGCAAAGTATTGTTTGAAAAGTGTGAAAATCACTGACACTTATGAGTGTATCAACTGATTGTTTATTGGAAACACAAAACTTTTTTTTAACCATATTGCACTATTCGTATTTCCATGTGCTTATTTCCATATAGACCCTATGAGGATTTGTGCCCCGGTAGATGTTCGGAAATCTCCAATTGCTTTTTATAGGATTCCTTTTCTTTGATAAATCTGGTTATGTCTTTTGTTCAGGTCTTGCAGCCGGGAGACTTCAGTAAATAATCTCACCGGTATTTACGTAACCAGCTCTTGACACTGAGGGGATATGAGCAAATAAGGATAAGTACGATTACACATTAATGATGTATTAGAATAACAGTTCTACAGTATATGAGCCCGCATGTCATCCTTGCACTAAAGGAGTTCATTGTGTTCACTGATAAGGAGGCACATAGCCCGCACCTTAAGGGTCAGATTCAATAAAGTAAAAAGAGTGTGTGACTGGTGACACATTTTGTTACTAGGAAAAGCTGAAGACAACTTCATTGTATTCAGTATTTGAGACATCACAGCAAAGTGACGGTGAAGAGCGAAGAAGTGTTCTCACATATAAAAAATCTAAAGTATATGTAAATGAGCATTTTTTGCAAACTTATGTATGCACATGCTATTCAATGTAGCTCCGGAGAGGGATTATCACTGGGCCAACTGGGGTCCTTTTAATAAGGGGCAATTTAACAAAACTCCACCAACTTTCATACTAAGAGGCCTAATTTGTATTTGTCACTCTGAGTAGTCCAATTTTTGCCCACTAGGAGTAAAACCAATTCTTATTAGGCTGTGTCCACGCTGCTGCTGAACACGCATTTACTTCAGTGAATGTGAATCTGCACAGCCACGAGGCGTTCACAGGCACGTACGCTCTCCCAAGCTTGGCGATTGGGGAGACAAAGAAAATGGATTTGGAAGCGCGCTCAGCAGCAGTCAATGCACACAGCACACAGCAGACCGCCACATACATTACACACAGGAATAGCCCCGATCCACGCCCCCCGCTCGCGCTTGCAAAATTCAGCAGGACAGCCTGCACTCATGCTTGGAGAGTTGGTGACGTCACTGCTCTCAAGCATGAGCGCGCTCAGCAGCAGTGTGGCCGCAGTCTTAGTATTCATAAGCCCAAAAATATTTAGCACTTTTTGTTTAGATAACTTCCCTCTCTGGATATGTTTAGCACTCTCTGGAATGTGCAAATAAGACGTTTATTGTACTTCACAAAGGCATATAAAATAGTTATTGGACTACGTCAGAAATTGAAATTTATCTTGTCAAAGGGAAGCGATACATTTTGGCAAACAAAGCAATGTTAACTGACTTTATCGAATCTGTAGCAAAGACTTATAATTAAAAGAAGCAAAATGTAAATAGAAAAAGTCTTGATAAAATCCAGATGAAATGTTCACAAACATTAAAGTTCCCATGTGCAGCAAAACCCATAACATTTATATTTAACCCATAATATTTTTGTTTGCTGTAAACTGTATGTGGGAGGGTTTTTGACACTTGTATTACCCACTGTAACAGGGGAGTAATCCCTGTTCAAGTAATGTGCCTTTAATCTAGCAGTGTGGTGGTTAACTGCTGGTAGTCAATTAATAAACACCACCTGCCTGATTGCTTACAAAAGCCTGTCTGTTGAGACAGGAAGGGACTCCTTAGCTCACTTGTGAGCTGACCTTTGGAGACACAACAGTCTTGAGCGCTGCCAGAAGAAACAGCAGAGCTGCTTAAAAGACACAGGGAAAACTACTAAACCTGAAGCTGACACACCCTGAGTGAAGGGAGCTGAACCAGGAACTGAGAAGATTTTCCCTCCAAGAAACAGATAAGACTTTCATTCTTAAGAGACTTCTTATATCTGCTTATTTCATGCTATGTGTTTGGGGCTGGGAGAAATGCTTGACTAAGGGAGATGTGAATTAATTGCATAGTGTTTCACTAGAAATACTCCCAAGTGAATAGAAGCTTTGTTCCCCCCCCCCCCTGTGTTTGGATGGATTTCCTGATGAAAAGGAAAAGGCACAATAAAGCCTTATTATAATTTCACCTTATAAAAGTCTCCAATTGTGTACCTCTGTGAACGTCCGTCTACACCCACCATAATGTATTTATAATGTGTGGTGGAAACCACTTCCCGCTTGACATTGCAAAGCCTGTATAACCAGCCTCACACTGATGAGACCCAAAAGTTCTAAACAGCTGTCTGTGAGTAGGTTTACTGGCTATGCACTTCTTTAGCCCAGGCTGTGCTGAAAAGATGTTTAATTTTGCAGGCATGTATTTATAGGTGTCCATGTTAAAATGTGACATGTTGTTACCCAGAATCCCTGGCTGCAGTGGAAGCATTGTATGCTAAGCAGTGCTGAAAGTAGATTTGTATTCTTACAGTTGCCCAGGAATGTAAAACTGGAGGTCCTACTGCCCCCCCTTTGTCGTCGGTTTTGCGAGACACCCCCAATCCTTTTTCACTCCTCCTCGCTCTCACCCCCCTGTATTCCTCCTCTACGTATGTGTAGCCCTTGTACCCCCACCCTAAGTGATATTGGGGGGTCTGCTTCTTCTCTAGCTACTTCTTAGTTGTTGTGCTGTACCTGTGTGGTAACAGGAGGGCTGAGTGCTCCGCGGTGTTGTGTGGAGAACAGGACAGGTTTTTATAGGTTACCTTAGTTATTCATCGGTGCAGCGCCTCCAGTCAGCATGGATCCTCTGTGATAGCAGTGGATGGTCCATATTGACACCTTTGTTCTTTCAGCAAGACAGTGAATCACACTGATTCTGGTACAACTGGATCTTTATTGCAAGCAGGTTGAATAAACATAACAGGTGCATTCTTCCCTCAGCTTCCCCTAGTGAAAGGCACTGGTTAAGGCCTGAGGCCCAGACCAGGTCTGATTGAATCCTCCTCACAACTCCTACTGAGATGGAGGGCAGACGGTGCTCACTCCCAGAGGGAGGAGAGAGACTGACAGTGAGAGCCCCAGATTTTAGGAAAGTGCAAGTACTTATAGCCTTTGGATTGGTGTTTGTAACCCTGCCCCTTAACAAAGCAGGTTTAAAACTGATAGGTCATCATATCCTGTGTGTGATCCAATCAGTACTCACCCTTCAGGCTGACACTTTCTGGCTGTTGCTAAGGCCCGCCCTTGGATACATCTAATTCATCCAAGGCTGCAAAAGCACACACAGCCTTTCTGAAGGAATTAGCCCAACCACTGCCTGCACCTAACAGGTCTTACACTGGTAGGGCCCAGGAAAAGAGATAGCGGCCGGGAGGCTATGCTACATATGTATTTCTCTCCCCCTCTGTCTCTTAGGCCTCGTTTATAGTAGCGGCGTCAGTGCACGCGCGCATGACCGCGTGACGTCACTCGCATCTTGCACACACGTGAAACCTGCACCACAGACGGGAGACATCGGGAGGTGACAGGGAGGGGTAGTGGATGCGTGGCCGTGACATCACGTGAGCGGTTCGCCCTCGTTTTCTGAAGAAGCGCTCACGTGATACGGCCGGCGCTTGGCAAAAACAATTTGAAAAGTATGTTAAAAATGTGCGCGCTTGGAGATGTCATCACGGACTATGTGTGCGCTCAATGCACAACACTAATTTGTTTTGGCGGCACGCTGCATCGTGCGCCGCCACTATAAACGAGGCCTTACTCTCCCCCTTTCTCTTCCTCACCTCCCCCTCTCTATTCTCACCTCATCTCCCACCCTCTACATTTTTAACCCCTCTCCTCCTCTCACTCTTCCCCCCTCTCTCACACACAAACACAATACCCCCTCCATAATAATATCCCCCACTAAACACACAATATAATACTCCCACACAATACAATATCCCTCACAATACACACAATATAGTATCCCCCACAATAATACCCCCACAATATAATACCATCCCTTTAATACCCCCTCACAATAATACCTCCCCACAATACACACAAGATAATACCCGCCACACCACAATAGACTACCTCCCCACACAATAATCAGAAGCAAAACTAACCTGTCTCTCTGCGCCTTTGTGCCTCTCTCTGCTTCTCCTCACCTTTGTGCTGCTCTCTCTGCTTCTCCTCACCTTTGTGCCTCTCTCTGCTTCTCCTTACCTTTGTGCCTCTCTCTGCTTCTCCTTACCTTTGTGCCTCTCTCTGCTTCTCCTCACCTTTGTGCCGCTCTCTCTGCTTCTCCTCACCTTTGTGCCGCTCTCTCTGCTTCTCCTCACCTTTGTGCCTCTCTCTGCTTCTCCTCACCTTTGTGCTGCTCTCTCTGCTTCTCCTCACCTTTGTGCCTCTCTCTGCTTCTCCTCACCTTTGTGCCGCTCTCTCTGCTTCGCCTCACCTTTGTGCCTCTCTCTGCTTCTCCTCACCTTTGTGCCTCTCTCTGCTTCTCCTCACCTTTGTGCCTCTCTCTGCTTCTCCTCACCTTTGTGCCACTCTCTCTGCTTCTCCTCACCTTTGTGCCACTCTCTCTGCTTCTCCACACCTTTGTGCCTCTCTCTGCTTCTCCACACCTTTGTGCCACTCTCTGCTTCTCCTCACCTTTGTGCCGCTCTCTCTGCTTCTCCTCACCTTTGTGCCGCTCTCTCTGCTTCTGCTCACCTTTGTGCTGCTCTCTCTGCTTCTGCTCACCTTTGTGCCGCTCTCTCTGCTTCTGCTCACCTTTGTGCCGCTCTCTCTGCTTCTCCTCACCTTTGTGCCGCTCTCTCTGCTTCTCCTCACCTTTGTGCCGCTCTCTCTGCTTCTCCTCACCTTTGTGCCTCTCTCTCTGCTTCTCCTCACCTTTGTGCCTCTCTCTCTGCTTCTCCTCACCTTTGTGCCTCTCTCTCTGCTTCTCCTCACCTTTGTGCCGCTCTCTGCTTCTCCTCACCTTTGTGCCGCTCTCTGCTTCTCCTCACCTTTGTGCCTCTCTCTGCTTCTCCTCACCTTTGTGCCTCTCTCTGCTTCTCCTCACCTTTGTGCCGCTCTCTCTGCTTCTCCTCACCTTTGTGCCTCTCTGCTTCTCCTCACCTTTGTGCCTCTCTCTGCTTCTCCTCACCTTTGTGCCGCTCTCTCTGCTTCGCCTCACCTTTGTGCCGCTCTCTCTGCTTCTCCTCACCTTTGTGCCGCTCTCTCTGCTTCTCCTCACCTTTGTGCCGCTCTCTCTGCTTCTCCTCACCTTTGTGCCGCTCTCTCTGCTTCTCCTCACCTTTGTGCCGCTCTCTCTGCTTCTCCTCACCTTTGTGCCGCTCTCTCTGCTTCTCCTCACCTTTGTGCCGCTCTCTCTGCTTCTCCTCACCTTTGTGCCGCTCTCTCTGCTTCGCCTCACCTTTGTGCCTCTCTCTCTGCTTCTCCTCACCTTTGTGCCTCTCTCTCTGCTTCTCCTCACCTTTGTGCCTCTCTCTCTGCTTCTCCTCACCTTTGTGCCTCTCTCTGCTTCTCCTCACCTTTGTGCCTCTCTCTGCTTCTCCTCACCTTTGTGCCTCTCTCTGCTTCTCCTCACCTTTGTGCCGCTCTCTCTGCTTCTCCTCACCTTTGTGCCGCTCTCTCTGCTTCGCCTCACCTTTGTGCCTCTCTCTGCTTCGCCTCACCTTTGTGCCTCTCTCTCTGCTTCGCCTCACCTTTGTGCCTCTCTCTGCTTCTCCTCACCTTTGTGCCTCTCTCTGCTTCTCCTCACCTTTGTGCCGCTCTCTCTGCTTCTCCTCACCTTTGTGCCGCTCTCTCTGCTTCTCCTCACCTTTGTGCTGCTCTCTCTGCTTCTCCTCACCTTTGTGCCGCTCTCTCTGCTTCTCCTCACCTTTGTGCCGCTCTCTCTGCTTCTCCTCACCTTTGTGCCGCTCTCTCTGCTTCTCCTCACCTTTGTGCCGCTCTCTCTGCTTCTCCTCACCTTTGTGCCGCTCTCTCTGCTTCTCCTCACCTTTGTGCCGCTCTCTCTGCTTCTCCTCACCTTTGTGCCGCTCTCTCTGCTTCTCCTCACCTTTGTGCCGCTCTCTCTGCTTCTCCTCACCTTTGTGCCGCTCTCTCTGCTTCTCCTCACCTTTGTGCCGCTCTCTCTGCTTCTCCTCACCTTTGTGCCGCTCTCTCTGCTTCTCCTCACCTTTGTGCCGCTCTCTCTGCTTCTCCTCACCTTTGTGCCGCACTCTCTGCTTCTCCTCACCTTTGTGCCGCACTCTCTGCTTCTCCTCACCTTTGTGCCGCACTCTCTGCTTCTCCTCACCTTTGTGCCGCTCTCTCTGCTTCTCCTCACCTTTGTGCCTCTCTCTCTGCTTCTCCTCACCTTTGTGCCTCTCTCTGCTTCTCCTCACCTTTGTGCCTCTCTCTGCTTCTCCTCACCTTTGTGCCTCTCTCTGCTTCTCCTCACCTTTGTGCCTCTCTCTCTGCTTCTCCTCACCTTTGTGCCTCTCTCTCTGCTTCTCCTCACCTTTGTGCCTCTCTCTCTGCTTCTCCTCACCTTTGTGCCTCTCTCTGCTTCTCCTCACCTTTGTGCTGCTCTCTCTGCTTCTCCTCACCTTTGTGCCGCACTCTCTGCTTCTCCTCACCTTTGTGCTGCACTCTCTGCTTCTCCTCACCTTTGTGCCTCTCTCTGCTTCTCCTCACCTTTGTGCCGCTCTCTCTGCTTGTCCTCACCTTTGTGCCGCTCTCTCTGCTTCTCCTCACCTTTGTGCCGCTCTCTCTGCTTCTCCTCACCTTTGTGCCTCTCTCTGCTTCTCCTCACCTTTGTGCCGCTCTCTCTGCTTCTCCTCACCTTTGTGCCGCTCTCTCTGCTTCTCCTCACCTTTGTGCCGCTCTCTCTGCTTCTCCTCACCTTTGTGCCGCTCTCTCTGCTTCTCCTCACCTTTGTGCCGCTCTCTCTGCTTCTCCTCACCTTTGTGCCGCTCTCTCTGCTTCTCCTCACCTTTGTGCCGCTCTCTCTGCTTCTCCTCACCTTTGTGCCGCTCTCTCTGCTTCTCCTCACCTTTGTGCCGCTCTCTCTGCTTCTCCTCACCTTTGTGCCGCTCTCTCTGCTTCTCCTCACCTTTGTGCCGCTCTCTCTGCTTCTCCTCACCTTTGTGCCGCTCTCTCTGCTTCTCCTCACCTTTGTGCCGCTCTCTCTGCTTCTCCTCACCTTTGTGCCGCTCTCTCTGCTTCTCCTCACCTTTGTGCCGCACTCTCTGCTTCTCCTCACCTTTGTGCCGCACTCTCTGCTTCTCCTCACCTTTGTGCCGCTCTCTCTGCTTCTCCTCACCTTTGTGCCGCTCTCTCTGCTTCTCCTCACCTTTGTGCCTCTCTCTCTGCTTCTCCTCACCTTTGTGCCTCTCTCTCTGCTTCTCCTCACCTTTGTGCCTCTCTCTGCTTCTCCTCACCTTTGTGCCTCTCTCTGCTTCTCCTCACCTTTGTGCCTCTCTCTCTGCTTCTCCTCACCTTTGTGCCTCTCTCTCTGCTTCTCCTCACCTTTGTGCCTCTCTCTCTGCTTCTCCTCACCTTTGTGCCTCTCTCTCTGCTTCTCCTCACCTTTGTGCCGCTCTCTCTGCTTCTCCTCACCTTTGTGCCGCACTCTCTGCTTCTCCTCACCTTTGTGCCGCACTCTCTGCTTCTCCTCACCTTTGTGCCTCTCTCTGCTTCTCCTCACCTTTGTGCCTCTCTCTGCTTGTCCTCACCTTTGTGCCGCTCTCTCTGCTTCTCCTCACCTTTGTGCCTCTCTCTGCTTCTCCTCACCTTTGTGCCGCTCTCTCTGCTTCTCCTCACCTTTGTGCCGCTCTCTCTGCTTGTCAGCGCTTCTCCCAACAGTCGGCCCTGGTCAATGACATAGATGCCCTAATATGGGCATATCCATATTAGGGCATCGTACGTCACTCATAGCCAGCTCTGTGAGGATACACGCTGAGATGGAGAGCAGCGAGAATAGTGAGAGAGAGAGGCATTTGGGTTTGTAGCCCAGTCTGACACGTAAATGTGCTCACAATTGTTATTTTAATTTGCTGTACAATCTATAGAAACTGTTTAAACTCCCAGTCATCAGGGCCCCACACATGCATGAAACTGCACTAGAGATTGCCTGCAGTATTACCACCCCACCATCCCCTTAGCGGAGGGTAAAGGTGCAATCTCGCTTTGCCGTCATGGGACAGCAGGGATGCCACCCTACGATAGGTAAAGTGGCCATTACGATTGAGGCCTGCGGTTTGATTGCTCAGTAGTGGACTCCTGCTGCAAACTAGCAGCACACATGGACAATGCTGAGAGTATATTGCTTTAAACCATTTTGTGGTTCCAGGGAAGACAATATCAATAGTGGTGATAGCTAAACTTAATTTACTGTAACAAGCACGTTTATTTGTAGTTAAGTTTTTAGGAGAAGAACTCGACATGTTTAAGATTTTTATTTGGGGCAGTAAACTGTATGACCATGGGCACGTCACCTTATCCCTCTTTTCACCGAACTAATCGTTACCTCTTCTGGTTAACATTTGTCAGTATATAAAGTGCAGCGTACACTTGACATTTTATATATTGAAAAACAAGGTGACCTCCATGTCAGGATGTAACGACATCTCTTTGGAGTGAGGTACCAAAGAAATTCTCCAGGAAGGCTATTCCCCTATAATTATATTTTGTGTGTGACACTTGCAAAGTATTTGCTGTAGATCAGTCTATTCCAGAGGTTCTCAACACCAGTCCTCAAAACCCCCCTCCCCCTCCAACAACTCAGGTTTGAAGGATATCCCAGCTTCAGCACAAGTGGCTCAGTCAGTGGCTTAGGCCTCGGTCCCGCTGCGCTCGTTGGCGCGGGCGGCAATGTAGCGAGTTCCCCACCAGCAGGGGAATCCTCGCGAGCCGGTCCCGGTCCCCACTGGCTGCACAGCTGACTACACGCTGTGGCGCGTCAGCCGCTGGAGACACCAAAGAATGGTGTTTCCTAGCGTTGACGCGTGACTTGTGTGGCTGTGAGCCAATGGGGAGGGGAGGCTGCGGGAGGAGGAGAGGCTTCGGGGAGCGGTAAGGAGTGTGGAGTGAAAGCAGGTGAGTGCCTCTCTGTGTGTGTGTCTGAGTGCGTGCGTGCTTGCCTGTCTGTGTGTGTATGTGTGTGCCCGAGTGCGTGAGTGCCTGCCTCTGTCTGTGTGTGTGTGTGTGTGTGTGTATGAGTGCGTGAGTGCCTGCCTGTGTGTGCGCGCGTGTGTGTGTACGAGTGCGTGAGTGCCTGCCTGTGTGTGTGTGTGTGTGTGTGCGCGCGTGTGTGTGTATGAATGAGTGCCTGCGTGTGTGTGTTTGAACTTACTTTCCAGCTCCAGCCCGAGTCTGTGGAGGGAGGGGGGGGGGAGAGTAGCGGGTCCCTCCGCTCAAGCCACGCTCCCCCTCCCTGTCAAACCGCCCACCACCCGCCCACCTCCCACTCCGGCTCCCGCTCCCTACAGACCGCATATCGCGGTCTGTGTATCTCAGCGCACCGCCTGTCAGCAGTGCGGGTGCGCTGACTCTGGGAGCGGGGCCTTAGTCTTAGTCTTTAACTCATTGAACCACCTGTGCTGAAGCAGGAAGTCACTGATTGAGCCACCTGTACTGAAGCAGGGATATCCTGAAAACCTGACCTGTTGGAAGCTCTTGAGGACTCACGTTGAGAACCCCATGTCTATTCAACAAACTGAGCATGTATTTCCAGTAACAGGATCACTCGTGACAACTGTGTATGAAACAACTGATTGGCTGCTAGGCAGAAGTGCAAGTTGTGCAGTGACCGCTTTCAATTGGCGAGACACCTGACATTTAATTCAAAGAACTGGAAATCCTATCCCCGTCAATAAATAACCACTCTCTGAAACTAAAGGAGTTTGTCAATAAATGCAAGTGTGAGGAAACGGAAGGTTTATGTGCATTAATGGGAGTCTTACAAACTGGTAACCGTAGGCAAAAGTAATAGCTCTTACTTGGCACATCATTTTTTTAACTTTGGTTATAGATTATTTGGCACTTGTTTAATGTCGGCTCACCCTTTTTATACATTGTGTACTGTAGCTTGAATATCCACCATCTGGAGCAAAAGATGCAGCTTATTAAGCGCATGAGTAGAATTTGAAGTGAGAGGAACACTGCTTTTGTATAAATTTGTGCATGTCTCACTAAGCTAACTTCCAATATCCGGAATAAGAAGTATATTTGTGACACAGTATACATTGCTTCAAAAACCTGCTGTAATAAATTGGGGTGACTGTTTAAGACAAGTCAGAGCGTGGACAATACAATTATATCCCAACTCTATGAACCATTTTAACACTGGAGGGTTGTTCAAACATAAAAGTGAGATGTGCTGCCGACATCTCCAGACTGGGAAATGGGTATGTTTGGAAACAAGATAAAGTAAAAAGGTATTTTCTTTTATGTGTAACGGGTGTTCCCTGTGAACACAGAAGCTGCTACTGCTGTATGTACCTGTGTGGCTTGCAGGAGCCTAAGCCTCCGCACTGAGAGCCTGGGGTATATATGTATATTCACAATCCCGTGGTGCAACGCCTCCACCTGAGAGGGATCCCGACAGAGCGGGAGGGGGCCCTCACAGGACACAACCCAATAACACACAATTGATATATTGAAGAAAGAATAAACTTTACTGTACATATATATCTTATACTCTATAAGTCCCAACAGTCATTCACTCCCACTTGTGTGTATACCCCTTGCCCACCACCGTGTACCCCCACACTGTGTCTACAGTATAACCCTTGTCCCGTGTTCAGTGTTGCCACTATGTGTGAGTACTCTGTAGTTGATGCACATGTGTAACAATACCTGCCCAGTGCGGCGGCACCTGGGCGTTCAAAGGATCTTCGAAAAGGATCCGACAACCTCCTGGGCGACGTCCGGTTCCACCAGCGCGGTGCTCAGTCAGGGCCGTCCACCTGAGTATAGTTCCGCTCTCTCTGTGGAGTAGACCTGATCCCAAACCTCTTGGTAGGAAGCGCAGTGTCCGCTGTGTCCCTGACTGTCACTGTATACTCTAATGGAGCAGGGTCCCTAACCTAGGGCGTGTCGCTGAAGCACCACAACCTTACTGTGTGGCTCAGGGCCTAACTTGGGCCTAGGGGGCTGCTGGCCTAATGCAGTGGGTCACTGACTCCTGCACCCTCACCTCCTTCTCCTAGTCTCTCCTGGCACCGAATCAGCAAAGTGCTCTCCTGCAGCCTAATCCGTCCCCTTCCTAGGGGGATCCTACCACCCTATAGGTTCCCTGATGTCAGGTGGTGTGACCTAAGGCTCATGGGACAGGAAGTCCCTGCTCAGAGCCTTCTCCTCATTGGTGGCATCTCGCGCGCTTGCACTGCACATGCGCGATCTCCCTGATGCCCTCCCGTCGCGCAATTGTACTGAGCGTGCGCAACAAACAACATGACGGCACCCTGTACCTGCCGAGCTGCCGGAGCCTCCGCTGCCCGCTCGCCACCCTGACCGTGGCCCCCCCCACCCACCTTGCTCCTTCCTCACACCCCTGCTGATGGGCGCTGGCGCGCGCCCGCACGGCCTCGCTCGCCCCGTCACCAGCCGCGCTACCCTACCGCCCGGATTGTGGGGAAGAGGGAGCCTCGCCACCATAGGGAGCCTGGCTATATCTGTTACTTGTGCAGTATAATGTGTTAATCCAGGGGTATGCAAACTTTTCCCACTGCGCCCCCCCCCCCCTGCCTGCTCTCCCCCCTTACCTTGTCTCCGGCATCAAATGACATCACGTGACTCCGCGGCGTCATTTGACACCACGTCACCCGAAGCCGTCAGAGACAATGTACGGGAACTTACAAAGGCCTTAATTTAAATATTTTGGGGAAGAGCGCGGGGGCCTCAGAAAGCACCACGCCCCCCCCCCCCCAGTTTACGCACCCCTGCGTTAATCTATCTGTTTGTTTTTTGTGTGAAGTACTATTTACATAACATATTTTCTCTCTCTTACATATATTTGTGCAGATACTGCCCCTATTTTATATGCTGCCAGTGTATCTCTGACTGTCATAAGTGAATGTACAAAAGAGACCTCAATCTAAGGGGCCTCTGCGAGATTAAGTAGTTTGGCCAACATCAAACGGAGTGGGTCTATAGCAAAGGTTTCCTTCTGGTTCACAGTCCACTGCTTCAGCCTCTGAGCCTTGGCTCATCACATTATCCCAATGTACTTTAAGAGGTTCTGTGCCATTATAGCTTTGTTTGGCATAGTGAGGAGCTAATATCAGCATTATTACAATAATTGCTTGTGCGTAAATGATGCTTGCAGAAGCCTGGGTAAGGGCGTATGGGGTTAAATAACAAATGGATTACAATGAAGGTGAAATGGCCACAGTAATAGGATGAGTTGTGTTCCTGAATAATGGTGCTCTCTATTTTCATATGCTAGGCAGGAGATGAGTGAAGTGGGTGTGAGAGTACTCATTAATCTTCTTCAGCCAGCCTGTGATTGCATTGTGGAGAATGAAATCTTCCTCTATGTGCCCAGCTCTGTAGTTACAACTTTGCCTGAAACAAAATAATTACATTTTTTGTTAGAGAAATACATTTTTGCATTTCTCATGATTTTTTTTCAGATGTTTATATTATCACTCTAAGCGTTTACAGTTCAAATGCATTTCCTATCTGAGCTTTATCATTTTGCAGTTATTGCTCATACTGAGGTTTTCGAATTTATGTCTGAACCTATGTACATGCTGCATGGACTTGATTCTTGTGCCCATTGTGTTGATACTGCATACAAGTGGTTCTGGAAACAAAGTATAAGAGAAAGCCACAACATAACTTGAAGATATAGTTATTCTACATAAAGTAATGTGGAATAATGGAATGTTGTGGTTCTTATGCTTCTCCTACCTGTGTAATAGGAAGCCCTATATGGATGAAAGAGATATAAAGGATACTTGACAACACTGCCTCAGTTTACATCCTCATCAGTTACATATATATGGTGGCTTTAGTATTTGTGGAGCTTTGGCAACCCAGGGCTTCCTAAATGTATCATCATACTCATCCCTGATCATGTCCTTCTTGTAATGTTACTTACCTTCTAAAGAGAAAGGCAGCATGTACCTTCCAGTAACATTTTTAAAACAAATAATACGGTTTTAGCTGATGAAGTGGCCTCAAATTGGATGGAAATGGGCATGGTTGGTAGTCACTGCTTGCCAACACACTCAAAGGGCCATAATACTGCTGCCGTACATCACCACAACCCTGGTCCACTTTAAAACACACCTGCTTAGCAAAGCATATGAGCAGCTCCGTGGCTAATACTATACACATGATACATAAGCTTGGCCCCCTGCAGACGCACTTACCAGAACACCCTCCTATTGTCTCTGTACGTTCTTCCAACCTACCAATTAGATTGTAAGCTCTTCGGAGCAAGGACGCCTTTTCCTAACTGTTACTTTTATGTCTGAAGCCCTTATTCCCATGATCTGTTATTTGTATTATTTGTTATTTATATGATTGTCACGTGTATTACTGCTGTGAAGTGCTATATAAAGACATACATACATCTACTAGACACCCTGCTTTCACCCATGCACACACTCACATTGGTTTACTCACTCATTCACACACCATGCACTCATCTGTGAACACAGCTACTCACAAGCACATGCTCGCATATGAGCATTTACCAATGTGCACACACAAGAACATGCCAATGTGCACACCGGAAAATATCTGCACACTCATATACAACTGAGAGTGTGTACTAAGAGGCGTACACAGAGAGTCCCAAATGGTGGCGCACTGCAGACCAAGATCAAATTATAACATGCTCAAAATTTACAACTAGATGTGTACAGTTAAAATATTTTATTGAAAACAATTTTTATCTTTATTAAAATAATAATATATATACCTCCTAATTCAAAAGAACAGGGTATATACAGATGCCCCTAAAATGGATTTATGTTTCTTTCAAAGAGATATTGTTCCTGGTACTAGTCTTTTATGTACATCATCCTTATATATAGTGTAGATGTGATATCAGGGTACTGATGTCAGGAGAAATTCCCTGTGGGTAAATCATTTGTACCACAACAGTGTTACTGTTAACCTGTAAAATAAAGTCCACTCAGTGGTGTATGGTACACTGTGCAGTGATTTCAGTCTTATTCATTAACTGCGTTGCTGATTCTTCAAACCATGAATAGTAATGGTATAGTAATGATGTAATCAGATAGGCTCGATCTCCTTAGACGTTCAGAGGGACATGAGAGGTATAATGTGTAGTGTGTAATGCCTCTAGATGTTATGTCCACATAGTTTCAGTGGAATGGCTTCCTGCATATGTGCAGTATAATTCAGTAATTGCACCCTATGTGATGTTGAGGTCAGTTGCCAATAAAGGTAAGTATACGGCTAAATCCTATTATAGTATGGTATTCAAGTAGTATTCTCTACATCATTCATCAGGGTGTGATTATGATTACATTATATGATTAAAAACGCGACAGAAATGGTCATTATATGCAGCTAATAAACTCATGTTACTATCTATCACATTGCATGCAGTACCTGCACGCCACCATCATATTAGGCTACCACTAGCGTCTATCGGTTGCTACGGCAACATCTACGTATAAAGGAGCCGACAGAGACGCGGCAACGCCCACCCCGGAAGAAGTCGCGGTTAGCGACGAAACGTACGTCGGGTCTTAGCCGACTTGATGGCAAAAATATGCACTATCTGAGATTTATGTTTGTTCATTACTTTGGGACCTTCTGTCCCTACTCCTTATTCGTGGTACTACCAGTGCTGTTCCTGATTTCTTTCACGTGATTTACTGTGCCGCTGCGCTACTGGACTTAACTCCCACACATGACACATACGATCACCGGAGTTCAAGTTACTGTGATACATACATACATCTGTCACGCCGATATATTACAATTAGATAAGAGACAGTGTCCTTGTACTTCTAACATCTAGATCTATTATTGGCTAATAACAGCAACAAGATACAAGGGTATTTTTAACCCCATAGGTAATATAATATGATGTTTTGCCCTGACTACATGGTTTCACCGTGGTGATGTACCTAGACCCTGACTAAGGGCCTGAATACAACCTGTAATGTAATACGGTTATTACCAGCATTAACACAGATTTCAGACCAGCAGCACACAGTGAACACGTTTTTAACCCTTTGGCAACAGTATATAGATATTTGCTCCATTACCTCATTCATGGTATGATTCACTACTTGTTTGGGGGTCAATACCCTAGTAGTTGACTTGTGCAAAAGACAATCATAATAAGGAGACAATTTGACCCATATATACAGTATTGAGCAACGTGCACCCTGATGAATGATGTAGAGAATACTAGATATTTACCATACTATAATAGGATTTAGCCGTATACTTACCTTTATTGGCAACTGACCTCAACATCACATAGGGTGCAATTACTGAATTATACTGTACATATGCAGGAAGCCATTCCACTGAAACTATGTGGACATAACATCTAGAGGTATTACAAACTACACATTATACCTCTCATGTCCCTCTGAACGTCTAAGGAGATCGAGCCTATCTGATTACATCATTACTATACCATTACTATTCATGGTTTGAAGAATCAGCAACACAGTTAATGAATAAGACTGAAATCACTGCACAGTGTACCATACACCACTGAGTGGACTTTATTTTACAGGTTAACAGTAACACTGTTGTGGTACAAACGATTTACCCACAGGGAATTTCTCCTGACATCAGTACCCTGATATCACATCTACACTATATATAAGGATGATGTACATAAAAGACTAGTACCAGGAACAATATATCTTTGAAAGAAACATAAATCCCCTTTAGGGGCATCTGTATATACCCTGTTCTTTTGAATTAGGAGGTATATATATTATTATTTTAATAAAGATAAAAATTGTTTTCAATAAAATATTTTAACTGTACACATCTAGTTGGAAATTTTGAGCATGTTATAATTTGATCTTGGTCTGCAGTGCGCCACCATTTGGGACTCTCTGTGTACGCCTCTTAGTACACACACTCAGTTTTACTCTGTTCATTCCCAGGCGGCACGCAACCTCACCTAGAGGCTTTGAGCGAGGTTTTCTCATATTCTTATAGCACTCATATACAACAACACATCCATCCATACATACACACACTTATACACTCATACCTGAGAACTTTTCTTCATTGCCCTGAGGGAGTCTGGTCATTGGAGAAGTCATATAGAGAAGAAATAGACAGATTGAAAGGAAAATCTACATTGTTTCCATTGTCAAATATAAGCTCAGCTGTAGACACATTTATGTAGGTGGTCATTAGAGATATAGACACATGACAAGTTAATAATGTAATGAGAAAAGATAATTTGACAATAGAAGAATGCACAATACTCTTTGAATTGCAAAATATGCATGAATTTACCATTAAGCCACAGGACAAGGGTGGAGATGTAGTAGTCTTGAATTCATCTGTTTATCACAAAGAAAATCTAAGACAACTACAAAATCGAGATTATGTCCAATTAATTTTGACCATACAGATACATTCAATAGAGAGCTACATTTGCTCTTGGAGCAAGCTCGGAGTAAGGAGTAATTAAAGCAAAAACCACAAAATATTTGTCAGTTATATATAGTACTTTTTATAGCACTCCTAAAATGCATACGTCATTACACAAACCACTACTGTAGGTTGACCTACAGTACAGTGGCAGGTATAAGATCCTTATTAGAGCTTACCTGCACCTATATAGATATATATTTACAGCCCTTTGTCTAGAGCTCAGCATCACACTTAAGAGACACTACAGCTCTTATTAAAAATGTATGATTTACAACTGGATTCTCATTGATATAATTGACTAATTACTAATAATTTACTAATTTACTAATAATTTATATAATTACGTAGAATCACTTTAGAGCAACATTTTACATGACAAAGGTATTCAACAGTTGGACACTTTTTGAATATGAGAGACAATGAACATCAACAACATAATGAATTCCTAAAACAATTATAATATTTAGCATTAACAGAATAATTTTACATATCATTCTAAGAATTATCTTCAAAGTAGAGGGACAGAGATGGGAGCAAAATTAGCCTCATCATATTGGAATACATTTTTAGGATGGTGAGAATGAGAACAGGTTTCTGGGGATGCTCTTACTAACTAAGCAGAACACATTTATGTGGTATGGATTTATAGATGATGTATTTTTCATCTGGAGTGGTTCAGAACAGAATCTGTTAGACTTTGTCAAATTATTAAACAACAACGACTTTAATATGAAATTTACTTTAGAGTATAACAAACATAAATGAAACTTTCTGGACTTAATCTCGTTATAGGAAGATGCTAGAATCAGCACAGAAATATTCCGAAAACCGTCTACAAATGAATTTCTGTTGAAATCTAGTGAACATTCCACCCATTTAATTAATTACATACCAACAGGCCAATATTTAAATGAGAAGAAACTGCAATACCTTACAGAATTTTGAAAAGGAAGCTCAATATTTAAGAGAACAGTTTTTGACCAGGAGATACAAACTATCAGTGCTGAAAAGGCATATACGTGGGCAAAAAAACAGCTATAGATCAGAATTATTGACTCCTCAATAGGACTGTGTTTGAAACTGGTGATGCCCCTCAAAAACCAGAGAGATGTCTATATCGGATGCAGGCAGATGGGCCGTACTACAAAACAATCAAGACACTAGAGATGAAAAATGTATACTTCAAGAGAGAGATCAATAGCGGTATCAGTGTTGATATATTCCACTGGTGAAATCTAACAGACATATGAATAATATCACAAAGATATATAAGACTCATAAGAATCGAAACAGCCTTCAACGCATATACTGTTGGAAAGTGGTACAAGAGAGAAATTAGCGGCAGTACTTTGATCACGACTATGAAAAACAACCATAAAACCAAGCATAAAATAGGCCTATATCTCAGTTCTCTGTGATCACATAGTGGGATCGTATTTGAATATTTTGGTGTGTTTTTTTTTTTTTTTTTTTTTACCTTTGTCTTAATAAATTAAATATAACTTAGATCATAAACAAAAGAAATTGGTGAGTCGTATGAAACAGACACGGCCCACACAAAGAAATCCCTACAGTGGCGCACGACAGACCAAAAGTATAATGGCACTGATGATTCTACAAACTGAACAGTGTTAAAAAATCTATACTTTATTAATATATACTGACATTATAAAATAATAAAAAGCAATGTTAGCCACTATTGAAGTCCGATAAACTCCTATTGATTTGGCCTTATAAATGTATAAAGAACCCAATGTATCTAATATTAGTGTCTAATGGTGCACCTGTAAATGAGGATCGTATAAAATATACACTAGTATATGGCATAAGGTGTAATTCAACCTTCAAAGCAAACTATAAATGTTTGTTTAAGGTGGATAGTATACAATGCGAGTCTTAGCGCTCACCCTGGTTGCACTACAGTGTTAGCATATAGACTGGTGCAATACTAGCTGGTATCATTAAGAGTGCATATTTATTCACACATTTGCTAGTGAAGACACCCTCAGTCCCAGTGCCTTCTTTATCTCTTAAATGCCCCTTTCCATGTTTGTATCAATGTTTAACGGGCAAATTACTAACCACGAAATTAATAAATGAATCGTGTTAATAGTGTCTATTATAATACCAGTATCATATATGGTGTATTATATGCTGTGTTGTCATTTCTACGCCAAACATGCGCCCCGTATCACCGCTGTGGGTGGTTGATATATCAAAATGCCTCTTATTTTGCTCTCGTTAGAATACACACTTGTTTGATGCCCTACAGTATCACAGTATATGTAACCTCAGATGCAGTCAGACAGTGCATACCGTCTGGAATTAGTTATTTTGTATCATTTGAAGGCGTGTGTATAGCAAGGTACCTCAGAAGTAAATTGATATCTATTGCAATATTGCATTGTGTTTTTCTTTAGCACATACAGTAGAGTAGAGTTATCTCCTCTAATCACTACTAGAGCTGAATCGTTTAATTTGTATCCTTTGAAGGTATATACCTAACAGGGTCACTGTTGGTGAACTAGTGTCTATTGCAATTAACCAACCATTGGGTTTTTCTTGAGCATTTAGAGCAGTTTTATCATATCTAGTATTCAACTAGGATTGAACAGATTGCTATGTTTATATTTATATTTATTCTTTCCTTTCCACATAGAATAACGTTTTTTCCCGTCCAGTGACTAGTAGAGCTGAGTAGCTTATTTTATTTTCAACCTACGTATGCCTGCTACGTGGACCTGTGTGATCACCCAGTCATACGTTGTATTCTTCCATCCCGATCACACACTGACGTGATCGGGTGTGTAAACACTTAGACTGTTCCGTGTTTATACTGTGAGGTACTCCCTACTGGGTTCATCTAATGATTCATGGAGGCGAGCAGTTTGTATAGTACTGTGTTCATATGCAGCCCGATCTGCACAGTCAGCCGCTGCTGTGTGATCACTCATGCCTGCACCACGCTCAGAGTACATAAGTTTACACACACTGCGCTCCGCCTTCAGACCGTAGAGTAATTAACCCTTGTCCCAATGGTATTGATACAGTGATTAGTATTATGTGGAAATATACATAGCAAGCAAGATGGTACTGCTACTGTCGCTCCAGGTGGAGAGACTATACTCTGCTACTTTTCCTGACAAGTGTACCAAAGAAAAAGAACTCAGTTCAGAATAGCACTCAATTATCCAAAAATGTATATTGTGATGATTTAAAAATAATCTTTATTGAATTAATAGTTAAAATAAATGGTGCATCAAAAAAGACCAAACAAGGCGATCTACAGAGGGGCTGTATGGCACCGTGATATTTAGCTGTCTAGTGACTATTCAGTCTTCTCCCCAGCCCTGAGCAGTGTTATAGTAAATGTGGCCTGGCTGGTCCTCCTGTCTTTGGAAACTATTTGTGGAACTGGCTCCTTTCTGCTTTATACAATGGTTTCCAGAGACAGCAGCTGGAACCAGTGGATTTTACTATAAAACAGTGGGACTTGGCTCAGGGCTGATGAGAAGATAGAAGAACCATTCCTTGACCCCTTCTCTCAATCAGCACCCTGAAAATCAAGCCTACATCATTTACGTAGCAGCTGGGAATGAACATACAGTACAAACATGCTTCTTTCATATATCAAATATAGTATAGGTCAATGATCTTAAAAATGAATAAAAAACATGTTTGTGGCAGAGAAAAGTGGAGTTTAGAAGGGATGGAAGCAAAACAAAGAGAAGCTGGTGTTTTTGTTTTGGTTCTGTGACTATTCTCATCACGTGAACTTTGCATTAATGCATGTGACATTTGCACAAGGACCAAATGCGCATAGACAGATCATTATATATTAATATTCTAATCCACTGCCACAAAGAAATGACATCATGGCAGGAGATATCTATCCCGAACAATAATGGCATTATGCATGGTTCCATTTTTGCTTTGCACACTGGGCAAGGTTGTATGATTGTGACAGCACTATGGAAGTGGGCTATGCTGTGGTCATACTAGTCAAACACATAATATATAATTGACTAATTGGAGTTGAATCTTAGCAGTGTTATAAATAAGATAAAGCGCATGTACAGAAAGGAAAGACTTATGCTAATAGCATAACAAGAAATGTTGTAAGTTTGAAATTGCTTCTTTCTTTATGCGACTGAAAATCAATAGAATTCCTTAGAGCCTTTAAGAGGAGATAGACAGAAATGGCAAGGTACTGAAAAAAGATCTAAATCTAACTTTTATACAGAAATTCTGCAGATATTTCAATAAGTGTTATACAGTATGTTGCTTTATATTACAATTCAGTACTGTCACTTAATACCTTACTATTTTATTATTTCACCTTTCTATTCAATTTAACAGCATCAAACGAACAAACGTAATATTTTTTATCAATGAACATCATATATTACATTTTAAAACTGATTTTGCCCAAAATAAAATTATATATTATTGCTGCCAAATACATACTGTAGGAATAAAATCTACATGTTTACACTGTTCTGAATGGTTTACAGACCTCACCACAGCCTTTTCAAGTTTTATTTTATTCAAGCGCCTTGCATAATGTCAAGATTATGAGCCGTATTTCCTTCTGCACGGGCAGAAGTAAAGCTGCAAACAAGAAAGTAAAAAATGATGAATTTTGGCTTCATGATTGACTTACTTTTCCTCTTCACATAAAAATAACTGCAGCAAGAGGCTATAATTCTCACCCCATAGCTGCCGAGTAAACACGGTGGCTGATGTATAAAGCGCGTCACACAGAAGATTAACAGATGAACGAGTCTCGGTACAGCAATGTGTAAATATTATTTTGCTGTGCAGTTTTTTTTCACCAAGGAAAAAATATCACTAGGGTGGTGTAGAGGGGGAGTTTGGATGTTGTCTGTGGCACATGCGCAAATTATATGTATAAAAAGATTGCGAGCCAATGCCCGCCTCGCAGTCAGTAAATGGGAGAGCTTGACAGCCAATGACAGCCAATGAGAGCGAGCACAAACCCACAGACAAACATCTTTTGTGTTTTATATATATATATATATAGAAAAGATTGCGAGCATGCATCACTGTTATGTGGTACAGGTATAAATGCGTAAAAATTGTCGGTCAAGTTTTTCTTGGCGCAGGAGACAAATGCATGAAGACTCACATTTTTATTGCACCCATATGTATGACCGGACGCACGCCCTACAGAGTGAGAAATGTGCTCCAAATGTAAGAGCATGAATAATGAAAAACCGACATATGCAACTAGTACTTTCAGGTGAGAAAATAGGAAATGTACCTACTTATTGATATTTTGGCTTCTTCTAGTCCCTTTTTGACAGTCACTATACTTGGAGAATAACGCCAAAAATACAGATGTGGCCGCGCTGGTTGTGAATCCCCTGCTAATCCAAGGTAGGTATATCCTGCTGCTCCCACTCTCTCCCGTGATCCACCAGGGCCAATTCAAACACATAAAAACAAAAAAGAGAAACGCAAGGAAAACCCATTTAGTATGACTAATAATAACTTTATAGACAAATATAAAAGTTTAACACTCAATACTGTATGCAGTCTTAAATCAAAGATGGCACGATCCCCCACACCCCTAAAGCTACCAGATGGTAGGTAGTCCTAATCTTTCTCCTCACTCTCCTGTGCGGAGCTCTCTGCAGGCAGGCAGGGTGGGGGAGGAGTCAGTGCCTTGCTGCTGATTCCATGCCATCTTTGATTCAATACTGCATATTGATGTAAGTGTTGAACTTTTATATTTGTCTATTAAGTTATTATTAGTCATATTGAATTGGTTTTCCTTGCGCTTCACTTTTTGTTTTTATGTGGAGAATAACTCCTCCTTCCAGCTGGGCTAGGACAAGACTTCTGACATCCGGGGATACAAAGTCGTGTTTTACCCCATGGGTTAGTTTCTTCTTAACAAAGCTAGAACTAAACACAGTAATGCAAAAAGTAGAACAAATAGGGGGTGGGACTAGAAAAAAACAAAATAGTGGTAGGTAAAATTCCAATTTCCTACACTTAGGATGCCCCAAAGCAGTAACTTAAGAGAGGGAGGGTTAATGGTACTGATGGAAAGAGATTACTGCTTGCTACGCCTTCCTGCCAAGCAGTGCTGTTTGACGAAAGAATGAGCAGAAGACAAGGTGGCATCCTTGCACATTTTGTCAGGAGATATCTGATCTCTTTCTGTCCAGGATACCATAGTGACCCTAGTGTAATGTGCTTTTATACTGGAAGTAGAAATCTTAGCTGCCGTAAGATATGCTTCAACGATGCAGGTTCTTCTACTATTTATGGATCTTCATGTTGGACAGATTATCGCTCTTCCTGAAAGGCTCCGTGCGAGTTAAATAGATCTTGAAGGCTCTGAATATATCTAGATTGTAAAGATGTTCTAATCCCTCTAAAGTTAGAGGAATGAAGACAGGAAAAATGGATGATAATTTATTGGTTCTTTGGTCCTGAAAATAGGGACCGTTTTTAACACAATCTATTTACAGTGTAGAGCCAGGGCTGCCAACAGCGGGGGAGAAAGGGTACTGGCGTCCCGGGCCCCATGGGTCAGGGGGGCCTGGCCGGCCGGGCCCCCTGCGCGGCCGGGCGCCAGTTAATTAAATATTCCCTGCAGTCCCAGCGCGTAAGCGCAGTGAAAGCAGGGCCCGCTCCCAACGTGGGACAGGGGGGGAGGGAAGTACCAGTTCCTCCTGCCTGCAGCCCACTC
This sequence comes from Ascaphus truei, assembly GCF_040206685.1. Lineage (NCBI taxonomy): Eukaryota > Metazoa > Chordata > Amphibia > Anura > Ascaphidae > Ascaphus > Ascaphus truei. Next base: position 298,971,416 of record NC_134486.1, read on the forward strand.
CCCCCGCTCCCATTGTGGGATGGAGGGGGAAGTACCAGCTCCTCCTGCCTGCGGCCCGCATCCCCCCATCCCCCCTACCAACGTGGGACATAGGGGGAAGTACCAGCTCCTCCTGCCTGCGGCCCACTTCTCCCCCTCCCCCCTACCAACGTGGGACGGAGGGGGAAGTACCAGCTCCTCCTGCCTGCGGCCCGCTTCCCCCCCCCACTCCCAACGTGGGACGGAGGTGGAAGTACCAGCTCCTCCTGCCTGCGGCCTGCTTTCCCCCCCCCTGCTCCCAATGTGGGACGGAGGGGGAAGTACCAGCTTCTCCTGCGGCATGCGGCCTGCTTCCCCGCACGCCGAGCTTCCCACCCTCCCCACGAGCCCACCTCCTGTTGACTACCCTCCCCACCCCCGAGTCCACCTCCTGCGCCCCCAAGCCCCCCTCCCGTCCCGGGCAGCTGCCGCAGGGATATCGGGGGCAGGAGGGGAAAGCATCCGGCGGCAAGCTGCACCCACCCGGTCAAGGTAAGTCACCAAGTCACTATCACCCTCGCGGTCCCGACGCACATGCGCAGTGCAAGCAGGGCCCACTCCCCCCCCCCCACTCCCAACATGGGACGGGGGGGGAAGTACCAGCTCCTCCTGCCTGTGGCCCGCTTCCCCTCCTCCTCCCTCCCAATGTGGGACGGAGGGGGAAGTACCAGCTCCTCCTGTGGCCTGCGGCCCGCTTCCCCCCCCGTGGCCAGCTTCCTGCCCTCCCCCCGAGCCCACCTCCCGTTGCCTCACCCCCCCCGAGTCCACCTTCCGTGCCCCCAAGCCCACCTCCCGTCCCGGACAGCTGCCGCGGGGATATCGGGGGCAGGAGGGAAAAGCGTCCGGCGGCAAGCTACACCCACCCTGTCAAGGTAAGTCACCCAGTCACTGTCACCTACTGTCACTGTCGCCATCACCCACTGTCACTGTCACCCACCCAGTCACTGACTGTCACCCACCCAGTCACTGACTGTCACCCACCTTGTCACTGTCACCCACCCACACTGACACCCACCTAGTCACTGTCACCCACCCAGTCACTGTCACCCAGTCACTTTCTCCCATCCAGTCACCTGGACCGTCATTACAGATAAGGGTACTAAAAGCTTTGTGAAGAGCAGGCCTGCCACGATTACATCCACACTCCATAAAAGCTCCAACATTGTTCCAACACCATTACACAGGACTGAATACCCAGTGGCCTCAGACTCAGACTCGGTCATACTTCTGCACAGAATGTATGGAGATTGGATGTATATATATATATATATATATATATATATATATATATATATATATATATATATATATATATATATACATCCAATCTCCATACATTCTGTGCAGAAGTCTGCCCTTCTATTGCATCTCGGTTGTTTCATTTCAAATATATATATATATATATATATATATATATATATATATATATATATATATATATATATATATATATATATATATATATATATATATACACACAGTTAGGTCCGGAAATAATTGGACACTGACACAATTTTCCTGATTTTGGCTCTGTACGCCACCACAATGGATTTGAAATGAAACAACCGAGATGCAATAGAAGGGCAGACTTCAGCTTTAATTCAAGGGGTTGAACAAAAATATTGTATGAAACGTTTAGGAACTGCAACCATTTTCATACACAGTCCCTGTCATGGAACAGAAATACCCCTGTCTGCCTTTTCTGTTCAGCCCCCCTCTCCCTTGGCAGTTTTGCTTGCTAGCTGTACGTGGATTTACTTTCCTTGCAATTTACTCCTAGTGCAGATGGAATGGATACATTAAGTAGCCTTTTTCCTTCCAAGCTGTCACACCCCTGTTTGCTCTGGCAACATCTCCAGTCCTCCAGTTAATGGACTTTCCCATTTTCTCCCCTGTCTTTTTGCTGACAGTAGTGCAGTCTCACTCCATTTTAGTGTGACCCTTGCCCCTCACTTCCTTTTCCACCATTACCTCTGGATGAGTGAGCACTGCTGTAAACTCCTGTATGGTAGGATTATCTTTTCACCTGCCTTTAACTACCAAGCACACACAGAGAGACATTATCCCTACATCTACATCTCTACACAAGTGACTGTTTTTTCACCTGCTTCCCACAAATAAAGTAAAGAAAAGAAACAGACCTTGTCGTGCTTGGAAAAGAGGGCCGAGTTGACACTATCTGGGCTAAATCATCTTGCGTATGACCCTGGCTTGCAGAATAGTCCCCTTATTTCATGGGCTCAAATGTAATTGGACAAATTAACAAAATCATAAATAAAATGTTCATTTTTAATACTTTGTCAAGAATCATTTGCAGGCAATGACTGCTTGAAGTCTGGAACGCATGAACATCACCAAATGCTGGGGTTCCTCCTTTGTGATGCTTTCAAACCTCTACTGCAGCTGTCTTCAGTTGTTGTTTGTTCGTGGGTCTTTCTGCCTTAAGTTTTGTCTTCAGCAAGTGAAATGCATGCTCGATCGGGTTGAGATCAGGTGATTGACTCGCCCATTGCAGAATATTCCACTTCTTTGCCTTAAAAAATCCTGGGTTGCTTTCGCAGTATGTTTTGGGTCATTGTCCATATGTAAAGTGAAGTGTCGTCCATTCAACTTCTCTGAATTTGGCTTAATCTGAGCAGACAATATATCCCTATACACTTCAGAATTCACCCGGCTGCTTCTGTCTTCTGTCACATCATCAATAAACACTAGTGACCCAGTGTCATTGCAAGCTATGCATGCCCATGCCATCACACTGCCTCCACCGTGTTTTACAGATGATGTGGTATGCTTCGGACCATGAGTCGTTCCAAGCCTTCTCCATACTTTTTTCTTCCCATCATTCTGGTACAAGTTGATCTTAGTTTCATTTGTCCAAAGAATGCTGTTCCAGAACTGGGCTGGCTTTTTTAGATATTGTTTGGCAAAGTCTAATCTGGCCTTTCTATTCTTGAGGCTTATGAATGTTTTGCACCTTTATGGTAGACTTGGATAATGATATGCCTACCTCCTGGAGAGTGTTCTTCACTTAGCAGGATGTTGTGAAGGGGTTTTTCTTCACCATGGAAAGGATCCTATGATCATCCACCACTGTTGTCTTCCGTGGACGTCCAGGCCTTTTTGTGTTGCAGAGCTCACCAGTGCGTTCTTTTTTTCTCATAATGTACCAAACTGTTGAATTGGCCACTCCTAATTTTCCTGCTATCTCTCTGATGGATTTTTTTTTGAAGCCTAAGGATGCCCTGTTTCACTTGCATTGAGAGCTCCTTTGGCCGCATGTTGTAGGTTCACAGCAACAGCTTCCAAATGTGAATGCCACACCTGGAATCAACTCCAGACCTTTTACCTGCTTAATTGATGATGAAATAAAGATCATGAAACAGCTTTTGAGTCAATTGTCCAATTACTTTTGGTCCTTTAAAAAAGAGGAGGCTACATATTAAAGAGATGTAATTCCTAAACCCTTTCTCCAATTTGGATGTGAATACCCTCAAATTAAAGCTGATAGACTGTACTTTAAGCCCATATTCATTATTTAACTGTAACGTGAATTGATTTTGGTACACAACCGAAATAACAAAACTTGAATCAGTGTCCAATTGTTTCCGAATTGAATCAGTGTCCAATTGTCTAACTGTATATACACAGCCTATGTTGTGTGTGGTGCACTACCTGTTTGGAGCAGGAGATACTGAGCGTTCTGCGTTAGAGTAGAGACTTGGACAGGCTTGGGTTCTTGTTCTCGGTAGTTCTTTCTCTGGTGTCAGTGCCTCCAGCTGTAGTGGGTTCCAGGGTATCCAGAAATCAGCCCCCACTACTGCATTCTTCTCCCTTCTGCCCAAGGACTGATACTCAGACAGAAGTGTATAGTAGAACAAGGATCTTTATTGTTATACACGACAGGCATCCACTGCAGTTCTCCATACAGTGGTGCAGAGTCTTGGAGGTCCCAGACCCCTAGATGATGCAGGCCCTGGTCTTACAGGCCTTGGTGGCTGAGCCTGATGTTCCCTCAGTCCAAAGACTGAGGGTGAGCACGCTTATCCTGCCATGGGAGAGACTCATAGCTCTATTTTCCTCTCTTCACGGAGCAAGAAGCAGACTGACTAACTTTGCTACTCCCACTTGGAAGACTCAAGAAGGGGCGGGCTCATGGACTGATAGGCTTACACAGGCCTGATAGGCTTACACAGGCCATGAGTCACCACCTTACTCTCATCACTCACAAGAGGGGCATAAGGGGGGTCAAACTTTACTCTCATCACTCACAAGAGGGGCATAAGGGGGGTCAAGAGTGCATAGATTTAGTCCTGTTACTGCCTGTAGCTAACAAGACTTACATAACAGAGATAACGGGGGGAAAGAAATGTAATATGGGACATACCCTGACACACACACACACACACACACACACACACACCTGCTATAAGTAGAAGCCTACTTACTTGTTGAATGCAACATGCAAGCAATTCTGACTGTGTCACATTTGAAATTGCTAGAGACTTTTATTTCTTAAGTGAGTAAGTGAATTCTCTCATATCTTGCCAATCAGAAAGAACTAAGGAGAGCAGAAATTATTGTCACCTTCTGTACAATATCTGGAGTCACCTAGTGGGGATCATGACTGACGGTTTCATTAATTCTAGCTGTCATTGTTTTGTGGGCTACTGCTCACAGTATTACTGTGCAGCACACAGCAGAGAAGAGATTATGTGCCAATGTTCACACTACAGCACATCAGAGAATCTGCTATGGTAAAGTCACATTCACTACTGGAAGGGGACACAGGTTTTCTTTTAATTTTAAAATTAGGGTGGGACATTGTACAGCTTGCTAGAAAAATGCCTTCTGGAACATCATGCAGTAATGGATCTGGTATACTTGAAACTACTTCAATGAGAGCATAGATGTGTTGCAGCAAACATTGAAGTCACTTGAGATTTATTTAACTTTAAACCTCTCCGTGGCCGAGGCAACCTGTAGAGAGAGGTAAAAAACAGTCTTGTCTCTCACTAGCTACTTTAATATCTCTCTGTAATGCATTCGCATTCCCCTGTATTGTACATTGTTTTATGTTCATTGGACATAGTACAGCACATATCAATGTCAGCAAGCATGTAATAATGCAGTGGTACGTGGAGAACCCAAGGATCTCGTATATATGCCCAAAGGATTAAAAAAAGGGGAATTGTTCCACTTCAAATACTGACATATTCATAAAACACGTAAATACTAAATATACTCAATAGGCGAAGAGGTGAACAATGGGATATATAGCCAATAAGGCAGTCATGAAGGAGACCAAGAGCTCTTGCAATTGCTACACGGATGCGATCATTTACTGCACGTTTGTTAAATCTTTTAGTTCATTATTTATTTATGTTTTTGTTTTAAAAAGTATTTCGATTTCTATTATATCAGGGGTCTGCAACCTCTCAAGGAAGAAGAGCCATTTTCTAAAACATGTATTTCTCCAAAATATTCCGAGAGCCGCAACACATGCATGAATATTACACCCCATAAACAAATACATATACTGTACACACACTAATAGGTGTAGCAGAGCTCCCTTACCTCCAATGCGGCTATGGGAGGAGGGGAGGCTACTGCCGTGCCACCAGATCTGCGGGCGAACCAAGTTACGGCAGGGTGCCTCTCAGGTAGAGGCTGTAAGTTGGCAGAGGGAGCACTGGAGCTTCGGAGCCTCACGTGTACCTGGCAAGTGGGGGCCACCATCTTAGCGTTAGCGCATGCACATTGGGTGCCTCGCACATGCGCATTGGGGTAGAAATGCGGCGGCTATCTTAGATGGCTCCGCATAGGAGACCACGGGACTACATGTCCCAGCAGCCCCAGGGGTTGCTCCTCACATGGGCGGTGATAGACAATAGGGCTCTGGTATCCACGGTAGAAAGAGATAGATACATTTGGCGCGCTGAGGAGACCACGCCAGTTTGAAGCAGGACAGCCAGGGGTGAGGTTAGGTCCAGGGAGAAGTGCTCCGCTGGACTAGGCCAGAAATCCCCTCAGGTCCCAGCTAGATCCCGACCACCCATAGCTTGTGTGCTGTAGGGAAGGCCCCAGGTAGGGAAGCTCTCCTTAGTACATAGTACTTAGCATTAGCATTAGCACATCCGTGACAGATGCCACGTGGTGTGTGCAGCCTGCAGTTTGGGACCGGACCACAGGCAACTATAGACATTTAAAGGGACAAACTCCAGTGGGAGCTCCCTCCAGAGGCGGACGCCTGTGGACAAGTGCGAGAGAGGAACAAGCAGATTTCGGCATGGGACCACGTTGTGGTTCGGCGGATCCATCAGGCAAGTTGGCCTGGTCTGGCCTAAGACCAGTGTAGCACTTTCCCCCCCACCCTATGTGAGATTTGGGTCGCAACCTGTGTATTCCTGGTGCGGTGCATACTTGTTGGTAGTACAGGAGGTTCTGAGTTGCTCTGCGATGGTGTGGGGAGAATCGGGACAGGATTTCAGGGTTCTTTATTCTCGGTTGGCAGTGCCTCCAGCCAGTGAGGATCCTGGGTGTCCAGGATGATCCATGCTGACACTTCTCTTGTGACCAAGGCAGTGATCCACACACAGTAGATGGTTCAACTGATGTTTATTTCATTGCACAGGAGTCATAGCAATCCCTTTGTATAAGGCCTTACAGGCCCCATCCAGCTCCTTATCATAGATGGTGCTAGGACAAACCACACACCCCACTCCTCAGGGGGAGGGGAGACAGACTCACTATGACTTCTGGGAGAGTGTCAGTATCTTCCTAGGGGTTGGGCTTATAACCCTGCCCCATAACAGGGCAGGTCTGATACTGACAGGCATCAGATTAACTGCATGTGACCCATCCAGTATCCTTTACTGTAGGCCCAAAAGAAGAAATAGCGTCCGGAGGCTATGCTATACCAGGAAGGTATCAAAGTGCACCAACGGCCATACACAGTGGGTAGCGCTACTCCACACACACTCTTTGGCATCGGCCTGTATCTTGGGACACCAGGGTGGTTAGGTGTCCAGAGCACCCTCATAACTGTGGGGGAGATCTCACCGGAGGTGTACATTGTTGTAGATAGGGGTTGGTAATACACTGCGTATATTGAGTGTACTGTTATTATTATTGTGTTGTATTGTATGTGTTCAGTAAATAACCTTATATACCCTTTGTGCGTATTTACTGGCTATATAAGTTCCTGTGAGGGGTTATACTACTGTGCTAGGATCCCTCCCAGATGGAGGCGCTGTAACCGGAGAAACAAGACAACCCCATTCTCAGCACACGTAGTCCCATTGTCACGGAGAAAGGGGGCTACATATGTATATACTGTATAAGCATTAATATACGACAAAATATGTGGGGGAATAAAATGCATGTCACAATCATAAGCCCCTTTATTTAGTTTTTTTTAATTGATTTTCTGTGCAAAACAGTGTCATTTACAAATACACAATTAATACATACACTAGCCACCCCCCAAAAACACATACCCGACAACCAAATACATATACACCGCAGCCGCCAGCAGGACAGCGAGTGAGAGAGGCAGCCGCTGGGGGTCAGCAACATGCAGAGCCGCAAGTAGGAGCGGAAATGGCGCATGCGGCTCAGGAGCCGCAGGTTGCTCTGCCCTGTACGAATATATATATATAATCAGTGGTCGACAAATCACCAAAAAATCCACTCGCCGAACAAAAAAATCTACTCGCCACCTAGTACCACACGTGTGCTGCTTGGGCCAATAGGAGCTCGCCACGATGTTAAATGCACTCGCCCGGGGCGAGCCAATGTATAGGTTTGTCGAACACTGTATATAATTATTTGTAAACGTCTTTGTTCTTTCATGTACTCTTCATTTTTCTTACATGTAATCTAACATGGTTAAAAAATTTGGAAAATGAAAATGTATCAAATAAAGAATAGACGAAACAGAAAGCAGTGGTAATAAGAGCTAATGTTATTACTTTTAACCAGGGATGATCCCTTTAGCTTTAATATATCTTCGCGATGTACACATTTTAGGAGGAACTCTGAGCTAAAGCCTTATCTACGCAACTGACAAAAAGAGCAGAAGTCCCTGGGTTGTGTCTGGTCCATATACCGCACAAAGCTCAAGGCAGCAGAACATACTCCGAAAGGGAGTGTAGGTAAGATTTTCAGATCACGTACAATCGAAGCAGCAGCAGCAGCAGCAGCAGCAGCAGCAACAGCAACATGGCGATATTTGCCTTGCAGTTTCTTGCTTTAAAAACGATGCCTGGACTTACACACCTCTTTGGCAAGAGTTAAGTAAACTGGCATTGGAGCGGACAATATCTCCAACTGGAAAGGGTACAAAGACAAGTGATTTGGAAAACACAATGTTGTGCCAGTTTTGAAAGTCGGGGCATATTCTGCTTCTGAAGGAAATCTTATTTATTGCAATAAGATTCCTGATGAGGGTATTGTGTTATTAATACTTTGTGGATGTAAGCCATTTAAAAATAGGGATAATGATGTACTTGTAACTGCTTCCCCGGAATAGAGTCGAAGTCAAGTGCCAGTTCCCAAATTAAGGAGATGGAATAATTAGAAATATAATTCCAACTCAGCACGGTCTTCACAATTGCCACTGAAACCAGAACGAGAAGCAGATGGAGAAAAGAGAAGCCGAAAAGGCAACAGCAATAGCATGAAATGTGAACTGTGGAGGCAGCAGTGTTTTCATTAAAAAAAAAAGAATGCAATCGTATCACCAGATTGCAAGTTCTTCTGAACAGGTACTAATGTTAACTTCATGTCCCCAATGTTTACTTGTATGTATTACACCTTGGGGTGAGCACTCAAAAACTATTTCACTGAAAGACACTCGCAATTCTGCAAGGCTCAGCTGTGACATATTTTTAACAGCCAGCGATATATTAGATACTATATTAAAATTAAAATGATAGGTGTAGTCTTTTCAACAAACAAATTCTTGCACTATTTGTGCTTTTTTTTACGGACCTGTGCAAGCCAGGCCGTTGGGTCGCTTTACAGTAGTTAGAGGCAATCGAACGCCTTCCCTGCCCCAGGTTTGCAAATCAACGTTAAAAGTTATTTAAACAGTATTTAAATAATTTTGTGAACAAAAAAAGATCATCAACCGGGCCCCTTAAACATGACAGGGCCTTTCGTTCATCGCAGGAGGAACTACTCCATAAAGGGAGCTATCATTTATGTTTATTTTCCCCTTGTCATTCCCTTATTTGAGAGAGATGCAGAATTACTGTCATGAATCATTCTTATTGCTGTTATCTGCAAAAGTGAAAAGTTTTTGTGTTGTGAGGCGGCTACTGCTGCTACTACCACTGAGCAAAGAAATTAGAGACTTGGGGAGCTGTGTATGAAGTGCCACTAAAATGTAGCATGGTCTATAGCATAAACCCGGGCAAGACTAACGAACCCTAATATGTACATCTTAGAGGATAAGAAACAGAGGGGGGGATATGATTGAAACTTTTAACTTCACAAAGTGTTTTTTCAAGATATACAGGAGGAAGCATATTTCTCCTCATTATTACGGCTTTACACTCTCCTGACCCTCGTTACATCTCAGCCCTAATTTGTCGTTATACATCATCAAGACTCTTGCGTTCTGCTCAAGGATGTCTTCTCTCTACCCCTTTTGTGTCTAAAGCCCTCTTCCGTCTTAAACCTTTCTCACTGACTGCCCCACACCTCTGGAATGCCCTTCCCCTCAGTACCCGACTAGCACCCTCTCTATCCACCTTTAAGACTTAACTTAAAACACACCTTCTTAACGAGGCATATGAGTAGCTTCGTGGCTATAGTTAGACTATTCCTCTACGACCAGTGTTAGTCCTGTGCAGCGCGTATGTGCTGGTAGACATCTACCAGCACATAAAGGATTTACAGCTGCTCTCAGGACTAACACTGGTCGGTAGAGGAATACTCTAACTATATCTGTGCTATTACAAGCATTTGCCTGTGTTGTTTTCCCCATTTGCTGTCATTGAATGAGCAGTAACTAAGCAGTGCTGAGGAGTTTAACCAGGAAACTTTGGAACTTTATCTTATCGCTAGCTAGACCCTCACTAAGCTTTATTTAGGAGCTACATATCCATTATTTTCTGCTTGAAAAGAGCCATAAGGTGGATCTGTCCAGTCATACAAAAATATTGGACAATGATAAAAGAAACAATAGAGAAAAGTGTGGAGATCTCGGTCCCTATGGACCCGATGATAATGATACTATCCAAGCCTATAGAAAATGGGAACCCCCATCAGCGTAAATTAATCCTACATGCTGACTGCAGCTAGATGTATGACAGCAGAAAATTGGAAGAAAGGTTTAGCTCCATCGAGAGCAAGTGTGATAGGGAGAATTGAAGAAGTTAGAGTTATGGAGAACATGACTGCTTTTCTCAAACACAATGTAACAAAATACGACAAAAGTTTGGGATTCCTTGTACGATAGATAAGAATACAGCGATTTAAAGTAAGTAATCAAACATTACAGAGAGGAGTTGAGGGGGAGTAGTGCCATATGGAATCATTAAAGATAGACCCCTCCGGGAAAGTAGGAAATAAGAAAGGATAAGTGGATATCAAAACAATGTATGAGCTCTGTATGTACAGTACAAGGGATATTGTTCTTACCTGCAGTAAGATGCTTTTGTGCAATGTAAACTGGCATCGTATCCTTTCCCCTCCTTTTTCTTTTCTGTATCCCCCACCCCCTGAAAATGTAATAAAATTAAAGTTTAAGAAAGAAAGAGGTGTATAGGAGAGAACTTGCATATGTGATCTGGGATATAGTGAGGGACTGAGCTCTGAATGTAAAGACTAGGGTCGACATGATTGGGAAAGATGTGGGAAGCCAGTGAAGTTATTGACAAAAGGGGTCAGGGGAACAGGATCAGTGGAAGGGCATAAGGCTGGTAGAATTTGTGCATAGAAACATAGAATTTAATTCAAATAGTCGCCCCATTTTCCTATTTATGGTAAAACCACAGACCTTATTTGACCTTTTTTTTGTTTGTTTGATCCTTGGCTTTCTTTCCTATTAAGGATGGCAGTGTGTCTATCCCAAGCCTCTACTACTTGTATTAGGCAACGATTAGATACATCTTCCACCCCTTTCCATCAGCTTCCTACCCTCCAGCTGCAGAGAGTGGATTGATTCTGAAAGGATTGAGGTAACAACCATCAAGAAAGAGAGAGGCCTGATAGGAAAAGTTTACAATGAAGACTATCGGCTAGGATAAAGGAGCAGATTAGTTCTTTTGTTTGTTCCTCAGGCCGGAAAAAGAGAATTCTGGCAATATTTCAACTATGCAAGTAGCATATTTTGTAAGGCTTGACACTGACTGCAAATAGCGAACTTGAGAGATGGAGAGAAATATGGAGTTGTTCAAGGTGACAGAAAAGTAAATTTCTGAGAAGGCAGGGGGATGACGAGCAGATCTATTTGAGGCATCTTCAACATCAATATGAAATATAATGAGGTATTATATCAACAAGGGGATTTAGGAGACGAGTGACAATGGAATGTATCAATTTTCGCATTCCTTTACATGATTGTTAGCATCAGTGCAATTATAATCTCTGGGCTGACATTAACCTTGTCTGCCTACGAAACTTGTCTGAAATATTAAACATAGAAAAATATTTATCAGATTGAATGTTAAAAGGAATGTTGAACAATAATTGTCGGGCTCCATATCTTTCCTATATTTTACTGGATGCATAGCCATCTTTCTTCTGCGTTCCTCTGCCTAATGTCTTATTTCTCTCGCTGTTATTCTGTGACGATGCACATCATTATAATTTATTTGAGGGTATTCAAAGCGTATAGCTGATGACAGAAGCTAATGCAAAGTAACACCTAATAATTTGGACGCGCAAACAATTCTAGGTGAGATAGAAACAGGATGATGGTCCTGAGGTTTTTGCTTTGAAGCTTTAAGGTGAAGATTCACCACATATTTTTTTTTATACATTCCTTTATCTGTAAGTTTCTAATGGAATCTCTCAAAATCAATCTCTTTTGAAGCCTTCAAATTGTGCATTACTGAATGTCTTACAAATATAGCCTTTCTCTTTATAGGTTTCAGCGGCTCTGAATCTCATTACTCTCTGATTCTCTTTACTCTCACTTATTCAATATAGGACAAAGTGGGATAAGGCGCAGTTAACTAAGTAACTGGCATCTAAATTTAGTACAGGTTGAACTTGATGGACATATGTCTTTTTTTCAACCTCATCTACCATGTAATTATTCATTTTAGCGAATGAACGTTACAGCCTCATTAATTGTATTACTATACTTCCCATCATAGTGAATTGGGGCATATATTTTTCTGCTCTTGTAAATGTTTCCCTAAAAATTGTATTCACAATTTCTTTGTGTCTATCCCTGTTTAGGAATCCGCTCCTGGCTTTGGCTGGAGCCCATCCATCCGGAGCGTTGCAGGTTCCAGACAAACTTTTCCCTGCTTCTGCAATCACCTGCCTCTTGCTGCCTCCTGTGCAGCTCTGGCCTGATTGGCCTCCTGTGCTATTTAGATTCTGCCCCGCCCTCAGGAAGTTGCTGGACATAGACTTTGCAATCCTTGTTGCAAGCTGCTGTGCTTGTCACAGACTCCCGTGTTTAGCCTGCTTGGCTTTCTTGCCTGTGTTTCCCCCGTCTGACCTCCTGCTTCCAAGGCCTTCCTGCTCGGTAGCCCCGGTGCTACTTCTTGTTCCTGGCCGTCTCGTCTTTGCCGCGCTGAAGCGGTTCGCTGATGTCCTCAGCGTCTCCTGTGGCGTGTCTGCATTCCTGTTTTCCTGTGACCTTTGGTTCCTGTTCCCTCCTTCCATTAACTCTGCTACGCTGTAGCAGGTCCACTCAGTTTCCTGCTTTCTATGCTGAAGCGGCCTATCTCCAGTTTCCAGTTTCCTTTGCTGAAGCAGCTTGACTCCAAGTTTCCTGTTCTCCACGCTGAAGCGCCTTTGTTCCTGTTCCCGGCTTTTTCCGCTGAAGTGGCTTCACTCCAAGTTCTTGCCTTCTACGCTGAAGCAGCTTCACCCAAGATTGCCTAATGATGACCTCAGCTCATGACCGTAGCTCCTATGCTGCCTGCCCTGACCCCGGCTTGTCTCCTGATTATCCTGCATTCTCCAAACCTGACCAGGCTATGTTTGACTGTGAACTGCGCAACCCTGAACTGGCTTCATGGTCTAAGGTCGGTGTTTTCATATCCCCATCTCAGCCCCGCGGCCCGGTCCCGGTTTGTGGTGAGCACAATCGTGACAATCCTGAAACTCTCAACGTTTGTCCCGAAATATAAATGTCAGCCTTTAAGTTGCAATATGATTGTCTCTCAACACTAATATTGTACGGTTCTCAAATTATCTCTCTCAATCTCTGTGTCATGCAAAATAGTTATATGAATAACTAATGATAAACCGCTCACCAATAGGTAATAATGAGAGCAACCGGTGCAAAGGAATAGTAATGACAGAACAAACAAACAAACAAGGAGTCACAGATTGTCTCCCAAAGATCCATTATAACTGCACAACAGGGCTGCTATATGAAATGGGGTACAATACTCCCTGACAGATAGTCTAATAAGCTGTATGGGGTACAAAAATATAACCGTTCCCAGCACTGTGGGAGGGCAGTTACCAATAAAAGCCTAATACAGGCCAAAATAATAAAGTTTTATTAATTGCAAGAAACAACGATGCATACTCTATTAGCTTAAAAACAATTAAAACGCAGGGTGATAGTTAACACCAGAGGGGAATAGGGTGGATAATCCAATGGGTAATTAATCTAATATTCCCTAATGGTGAACTTTTGGTTATACTTAAAGAGGCTCAGACCAACGGTGTTCTTACAGAAAATGAATTTAAGTTTTTATTTATTGCACCCCCCGGGTTCCTATTTTTTATCATTTGCCCAAGGTTCACAAGTCCCTCACTTCTCCCCCTGGCAGGCCTACAGTGTCCGGGACAGACTCGATGACGTCGAACCTGTCCCAATATGTTAATTACTATCTCCAGACCCATGTTTCCACACTGAGGTCACATATTAGGGACAGTTTACACATCATCGACTCTGTCTTGGACATTCAGTGGCGACCATCATATTTATGAGCCACTTGTGATATTACATCACTATACTGTATACTTGTATTCAACATTCCAAAGGTCTGTCAGCGGTAGAACATTTTTTATTTGGTGATAAGGGTATTTCTGAAACACAAAATAAATTTATTCTTTCTATTATAGAATTTATCTTGACACATACAGTAATTATTTTTTGTTTCAATCACAATATTATTTACAGGTCTGTGGAACGGCCATTCGCGCCTAGTTATGCCAACTTATTTATGGATTGTTGGGAGGAAAAACATGTTTGGACTAACAACCTATATGGTGCGGGCCTCAACTACTATGGCCGTTTCATAGACGATATTTTGATTATTTGGGACACAACTTTTGGTGATATTCAAAATTTATTCACTCATTTCTCTAAGAACACCTTTGGTCTGTTCTTCACATCAGTGGCTGATCCTAAAACCATTGTTTTTCTTGATCTTTGTTTCAAAGTTGATTCGAACAATGAAATCCAGACAGATGTACATATCAAAGAAGTGGCATCAAATAGTTACCTTCACGCCAAGAGTAATCACCATCAAGGTTGGCTAGGGAATATTCCCTTTAGCCAATTTGTAGACTGAAACGTAACTGTTCTACTGATCTGGATTTCATTGTTCAATCTAACATTATGAAGGCCAAAATCATTGAAAAGGGATATGACACAACACTTGTGGATGAATCCTTTATACGAACAGCAGATCTTGATCGTGAAAGTCTGCTTCAAAAAACAAAAGAAAAATATCAAAATAAGTCTTTGTCTAAATCCTCCTTCAAGAATGGTGTAGCATTTTCTACCAAATATAGCCAGTCACATAAGTCTGTCCAGTCAATTATGAATAGGCATTGGGACATTCTGAGGAAAGACCCGGTCTTGGGAATACATCTGGATGTAAAACCCTCTATTCTATATAGAAGAGCGGATTGTCACAAAACTATCTTGGCCCCTACCAAACTACGTTCCCTACCAAACTACGTTCCCTACCCACCTTAGGGTTGATCACACCATCAGGTAATTTTAGATGCAATAGAGGTAGATGTCTCACATGCACATTCTTAAATACACAAAATAATTTTACTTCTTTTTCTAATGGGGAGACATTTGTGGTTAAAGGCTTTATAAACTGCCAAACCAATTTTGTTATATACCTCATTCATTGCGCTTGCGGCCTACAATATGTAGGCCGCACTACAAGACCTCTCTGTACTAGATTTTTAGAACATCGGAGAAATGTCTTGAATGGTGTTACTAATCACAACTTATCAAGACATCATCTCCTGTGTCATAATAAATCTACTGATGGTATGAAAGTTATGGATATGGAACACATCCCTTCCTCTGTTTTGGCAGGAGATAGGGTTAATCTGCTCTCCCGTAGGGAAACCTATTGGATTTTCAGGCTTAATAGCCTGACACCCAATGGTTTGAACGAAAATTTGGACACTAGTACCATTGTCTAGTGTCCATTTTTTCCTTCCTAGTCTACCAGCATGTTCAATTAATGTATTTAATGTATTCAATTTAGTTATACTACTAACATCTTCATTTGCCCTAGGCTTTATTGCCTACATATAACATGTTCTCATCCTACTTTCATACTTCCATCTCATGAATGATTTAGTTATTTGCATGTACATTGGGATGATGTTCATGGTAACAATCTGTCACGAACGCAGATCTACACATGCTATATAGCCTGTGTTGATCTGTGTACATTTAGTAGTCCATTTCTATAATTCTATTTTTCATTTGGTCATATGTACATCTACACCTATATTTGTTGATCCTTTTACTGCCAATTTAAACAACAACCAATTATTTATAGTTAATTATATGTTATTATATATTTGTTATATTTTCAAATGTTTATTATTATTTTTATATTTTTTAAGATTGATATTTTTTATACATATATTATATTTATATTGGTTATTGTTTAAAGAATGATTAGATATTTGGTGCTTTATATTTTCGTTTTCCTTTATTTTGTATTTTTAATATGGTTACTTTCTTATATCATGCTTCTTTTTGAAATTACAGGGCTCGTATACAAGTTCCCCCTCAATTAACCTATTAGGTTCTAATGAGCTCTATTTAAGTTCACCACCTATTCCCTCGGTCACACCCTTGTAGAAGTCGGCGCAACAGCTGACGAAAGGCGTAGGTTACGTCACTTTGTCTACCAGCTGATTGTGGGAGGAGAGCCGAGTAACGTGAGAGGAGTGAAAATTGGCGAGCAGCAGTTTCACTCATACCGGCATTTGAGGAAGGTGCCAGCTTATGTGCGGCTGTATTCAACATAGTAGTAGAGCAGTGAAGATCCTGCTGCATCAACCTTTGTTTGGAGAAATCTGGCTGTCGTGAGGGGGGTATACAGGAGACAGGACAGTGTCTCTAGTTTTACCCGGATCAGCATCACATGATACTTGCATCGCGGATTTGCAGGCGCAGCTGATGGAGGGACGCAGATACCCCTAGGGGTTCATCGCGTTTACACTCATCTGGTGAGACCGTTCCCTTACCCCCCTCTGCCTTTCCCTTTGGATCCTATTTACAGGAAACATCCAACAGCCTGCCACGGCTATTTCTACCTTCACATTTGTCATATATCAGAGTCACTCCACTCCCCATTTGTTGATTCAGCCACAATTTATGTTGGGCAAATAAGTGCTTCATTAATTTAAAGTGCTACTCCCTCACAGTAGATCTGCTGGACATTTTTTGGACACAGTTTTGGACATTTATTTTTCCTCTATTTTTTATCCATATATATTGTTTTATTGTTATTTATGCTTTTTCTGTATTTGTGTCATCTGTACATCCAGTAACCAAAATGTATTGCCTTTATTAAAATTTCCCTTATTTTTACAGCCACATAGGATTGCGATTTATTCTCATTCTCAATATATATATGTATCTAGCCCATCTATCCCCCCCGGTCACAGATCGGGCGCCCTAAGGTGTTCTGGGGTCTGGCTATATGTCTCTGTGTCGTGCATACCTGCTGGCAACAGGAGGGCCTCTGTCTCCCGCGATGACATGGGGGACAACAGGAACCGGTTACTGGGGTGAATGCCTTCGTTCTCGTTCAATGGTGCAGTGCCTCCATCTATAGTAAGCCCCAGGAATGCGGGGTGGAATCCTTACCACAGAGATTCTCCACTGGGATGAGAGATTCCAGTCTCACACAAAGGTTATCTTTAAAACCAGCAGACTCTTTATTCTCTTGGTAACAGCAGCAGCCGACAGGTACAGTTGATGCACAGTCCACTAACTGCTCTCCCTTGTGATGGTCCCTGCCGCCACTCTGGACCCAAAGGGCATCCAGAGTGGGGCTAGCTCTTCCCTCACCCCCTAAGCAGGGTGAGAGGTATTTGGTCCACCTATAACTCACTAGCTATATCAGCTCTACTCATGAGCGGATCACTCCTCTCCTTCCTAACACTAACTCACTCTCAACACTTCTCACTCTCTCCACACTAAATAGGAAATGCACTGCTCTTTATGATCTCAGCAGGCACCGTCCCTGTGTCTCTTGATTGGACACAGGGTCAAGTGACCTACCTCCACCATTCAGGGCAAGTGCTTGAAGTGGGGAAACCCATGATAACTCCTGGCAACCTGCCCTTACCAGGGATTATACCAAGAGGAGGATAGAACTATAGCCCCATTTCTTACCAGGGCTACGTGTGTGTGTGTGTATATATATGTATAAATGTATATATATGCAGTGTTCGACAAACCTATACATTTGCTCGCCCCGGGCGAGTAAATATTGGCCCAAGCAGCACACGTTTGGTACTAGGTGGCGAGTAGATTTTTTTGTGTGGCGAGTAGATTTTTTGGTGATTTGTCAACCACTGTATATATGTATATATATATATATATACCATAATACTGAGTTAAGTTATGGTGAGTAAAAAAAGTGACAAAAACCCTCCACAGGAAAGCAAATATGCAAATATAACTGTATGCTCATCTGCATGTCTTAGGCAGGTCTGCAACCCCGCCTTTCCCCATTATCACCCAGTATACAGCACTTTCACTGCAGCAAGGGATTCTGGGAAATGACATGCAAATGAGCACACAGTGTCACTTTTTGCCTCAATAACCATTTTTAACATGGTTCCCTATAGGCTTAAGCTTGCTGCATGGTCACAGCTTTGAGCACAGCCAGGGTTAAGGTGCATACCCAGAAAACCACCCACAGACAGCTGTTTCGACCTTAATGGGTCTCATCAGTGTGGGGTTGATTTTAACTGGGAATGCAAGAGAGGCTATGGGATAGGCTATACCATAATACTGAGTTAAGTTATGGTGAGTAAAAAAAAGTGACAAAAACCCTCCACAGGAAAGCAAATATGCAAATATAACTGTATGCTCATCTGCATGTCTTAGGCAGGTCTGCAACCCCGACCATTTGCATGTCATTTCCCAGAATCCCTTGCTGCAGTGGAAGTGCTGTATGCTGGGTGATAATGGGGAAAGGCGGGGTTGCAGACCTGCCTAAGACATGCAGATGAGCATACAGTTATATTTGCAT
Organism: Ascaphus truei; assembly: GCF_040206685.1. Lineage (NCBI taxonomy): Eukaryota > Metazoa > Chordata > Amphibia > Anura > Ascaphidae > Ascaphus > Ascaphus truei. The sequence continues at coordinate 298,990,114 of NC_134486.1, forward strand.
ATATATATATATATATATATATATATATATATATATATATATATATATATATATGTCTTTATTTATATAGCGCCATTAATGTACATAGCGCTTCACAGTAGTAATACACGTGGTAATCAAATAAATAACAGATAATATAAATAACAGATCATGGGAATAAGTGCTTCAGACATAAAAGTAACATTAAGGATGAGGAGTCCCTGCTCCGAGGAGTTTACAGTCTAATTGGTAGGTATGGAGAACGTACAGAGATAATAGGAGGGAGTTCTGGTAAGTGCGTCTGCAGGGGGCTAAGCTTTATATCATGTGTCCAGTATTATCCACAGTGCTATTCATATGCTTGTTTAAGCAAGTGTGTCTTAAGGTGGGTCTTAAAGGTGGATAGAGTGGGTGCTAGTCGGGTATTGAGGGGAAGGGCATTCCAGAGGTGCGGGGCAGTCAGTGAGAAAGGTTTAAGGCGGGAGAGGGCTTTAGATACAAAGGGGGTAGAAAGAAGACATCCTTGAGAAGAACGCAAGAGTCGGGATGGTGTATAACGAGAAATTAGGGCTGAGATGTAAGGCGGGGCAGAAGAGTGTAAAGCTTTAAAAATGAGGAGGAGAATGGAGTGTGAGATGCGGGATTTGATCGGAAGCCAGGAGAGGGATTTCAGGAGGTGAGACGCGGAGACAGATTTAGGAAAGAGCAGAGCGATTCTGGCGGCAGCGTTTAGGATAGATTGTAGGGGAGACAGGTGAGAGGCAGGAAGGCCGGACAGCAGGAGGTTACAGTAATCAAGACGGGAGAGAATGAGGGCCTGAGTCAGAGTTTTAGCAGTTGAGCAACAGAGGAACGGACGTATCTTAGTGATATTGTGGAGGAAAAAGCGACAGGTTTTAGAAACGTTTTGAATGTGAGAGGAGAATGTGAGAGACGAGTCCAGTGTGATCCCTAAGCAGCGTGCTTGGGCTACTTGGTGAATGATCGTACTTCCAACATTAATGTGGAAGGAGGTAGTAGGGCCAGGTTTGGGAGGAAGTATTAGGAGTTCTGTTTTTGTTGAGTTTAAGGCGACGGAGGGCCATCCAGGATGATATAGCAGAGAGACATTCAGAAACTTTGGTTTGTACAGCAGGTGTGAGGTCGGGTGTTGAAAAGTAAATTTGAGTGTCGTCAGCGTAGAGGTGATATTTAAACCCAAGAGATTTTATTAGGTCACCTAGAGAGAGTGTGTACAGAGAGAAAAAAAAAATATATATATAGGCTTTGTAGGCACTCTGCCAGGCTCTATATGAGCCCGCCCCTAACGAGCAGCCATTCTTTCCCCATGGAGGACACAGTAAGTACTATCTGTGCCTTCCCCCCCTCCCTCCCCTCCCCGGTGCTCCCGCTGCCCGCAGTTATGGAGGTGGTAGTGGGGGTGTTCTCCTGTCCCCGGCGCTCCCCCCGTGTCAGCCCGCAGGAGATGGGAGTGGGGATGCCACCTCAGGTCCCCGCTTCCCCCAGTGTCAGCCCGCAGGGCGGAGATGGGAGCGGGGATGCCCCCTCAGGTCCCCGCTTCCCCCCGGTCCCGTGTCAGAGAGAGCGGCGGGAGATGAAAGCGGGGATGCCCCCTCAGGTCCCCGCTTCCCCCCAGTCCCGTGTCAGAGAGCGTGGCGGGAGATGGGAGCGGGGATGCCCCCTCAGGTCCCGCGGAGCGGCAGATGGGCGCGGGGGGAGGGAGGGGGGAGCGTGGGGGTGCTGGTCGCGGCCTTTCCTCTCCCCCTGTGTGTGTAGAGAGAGAGTGTGTGTGTGTGTGTGTGTGTGTGTGTGTGTATATATATATATGGGAGTGTGTGTGTGTATATATGGGAGAATGTGTGTGTGTGTGTATATGTGTATATGGGAGAATGTGTGTGTGTGTGGTGTGTGTGGTGTGTGTGGTGTGTGTGGTGTGTGTGGTGTGTGTGGTGTGTGTGGTGTGTGTGGTGTGTGTGGTGTGTGTGGGAGAATGTGTATATGTGTGTGTGTGTGTGTGTGTGTGTGTGTGTATATGGGAGAATGTGTGTGTGTGTGTGTGTGTGTGTGTGTGTGTGTGTATATATGGGAGAGTGTGTGTGTGTGTGTGTGTGTGTGTGTGTGTGTGTGTGTATATATATATATATGGGAGAATGTGTATGTGTGTATGGGAGTATGTGTGTGAGGTCCCCCCCAGTCAGTCAGTCACCCCCATCAGTCAGTCACCCCCCCACCCAGTCAGTCAATCACCCCCGCAGTCAGCCAGTCACCCCCCCCACCAGTCAGTCACCCCTGCCCCAGTCAGTCAGTCACCACCCTCCCAGTCAGTCACCCCCCCCCCCAGTCAGTCACGCCGTCTCCCCTCTCTCTGGTATCTCTCTCCCCCCTCTCTCTTTCTCTCCCCTGTCTCCCCCTCTCTCTTTCTCTCCCCTGTCTCTCCCCCCCTCTCTCCCTCTCTCCCTCTCTCCCTCTCTCCCTCTCTCCCTCTCTCCCTCTCTCCCTCTCTCCCTCTCTCCCTCTCTCCCTCTCTCCCTCTCTCCCTCTCTCCCTCTCTCCCTCTCTCCCTCTCTCCCTCCCTATACTACACCAAAATAACCTATACTGCTTTCTTACAGATTTGACTCAAGCTTCAGACGGGAGACATCGGAATCCCCCCTAACCCAGAAGACAGGAAGGGAACACATCCCCTCCAACTTATAACATTGCGGGAATGAGGTACCTGGACATTGAGGGACTGCGGATCAGGTAAGATCCCAAGCGGGATTGCTGCTTTAGATATTGTGAAGCGGGGACGTCCAGACACTGGTTAAGGGATTCAGCAAACTAGTCATTCACATCTGGCTTTTGTTTCTAGATCCGACATTTACACACACACACACACAGGTAACAAGGACTAATTGTAGTATAATGTAATACAATAAATACATTTATGTCAAAAACCAATGTTGTTCTGACTAGGAATTTATTAAATGTATTTTATTGATATATTTTATTTTAAAGCGGGGTTGGGGGCGGGACTAGGTGGCGAATAGATTTTTTGGTTGGGCGAGTAGATTTTTGGGTGATATGTCGAACACTGTGTGTGTGTGTGTGTGTGTGTGTATATATAACAGTGGTTGACAAATCACCAAAAAATCTACTCGCCACACAAAAAAATCTACTCGCCACCTAGTACCAAACGTGTGCTGCTTGGGCCAATATTTACTCGCCCGGGGGTTAAATCCACTCGCCCAAGGCGAGCAAATGTATAGGTTTGTCGAACACTGTATATATATATATATATATATATATATATATATATATATATATATATATATGTGTGTGTGTGTGGTTTTTTTTATTTCAATAGAGTGTATATCCTCAATGGACAAAATTACTCCAAGAACACATAGACATGTATAATCAATGTGTGTGTTTGAGTGTGTCTGTTTATTAATGCAGGGTTTCAAGATTAGAGCACAAAAGTTAGAACATTAAATGGAGATTCCTTACCTTGAAATTATTATGCCCGTGAAGAAGAAAAAACTTGGTCTTTGCTTTACTGCTCATTGGAACTACAATCAGTATGTATTTTTTTTTAAATTCTGTATTTAAATGCATGACATTACAATTAAGTACAGTAAATGAGTTGCATATTTTATAGCTGTAGTGTGTAAAATCAAAACATAAACAAGACAAATTATAAAACTATAGACTTATAAAAGACACTTAAGAGTTAAAAACTAAAATAAAAATGGAAACCCGCATTTTTTTTGTGGGTGTCTGAATGCCTACCCACATATTCCTTATGTTCTCGTTATTTTGATTCCATAAGGATCACATTTTCTCAAATTGTTTCATCCTGTCATAAATCACATGTGTAAACATCCTTCATAGTTTCGCAAATGTGACCAAGTGGTACATTATAGCAAAGGGGGAACCGGTTTCTTCCAGAAACAAACTAGAAAAAGTGTTCATAGCACTATTCTAATCAGTGCACAACAAACATGTGTACAGGTGTATAAACATGCAACAATAAATATATCTATACGTCTACTCAAATACAAATAAAATGACCAGTGTCAATATTAAGCAGGCAACAGACAATACACAAGTGGTGCAGCCCTGAAAGTTCACTCTCCACTGGGACAAGTCCCAATGTCTATAAAAAGTTTAAAGTGGATATTAGGGACATACAGTACAAAGTGAACTTACCAAAGTGGTGTTTTCTCTCCTCCTCGCGGGATAATCTGTCTCTCATCCTCCCTGCTTTTAGCAGCAACAGAGACGGACGTGTGCAGAAGCAGATAACGGAGCTGTACTCTACATTCTGGTGATATATGCGATAAAGATCTCATTTCCTGTAAGAGCATTACTGTTGTTATCTTGTTTTTTACCCTGAGTAAACTGTATTACACCGTTACGTGGCCCTGAGTTTTCTCTCTGTAGTTCTTTAAGGTCAGGGTTTTGAATAGGGATCGGGAGGGCTCGGAATAGGTACATTATCCTTGGTAGAAGGTTCATCTTGATATCCCTATTTTTTTTTAATTTAAAGTCAGCATATTCTGGAGCAGCTAACTGGGTCCTTTCAGTCCCTATGTATTACAGAGATGGCGGCGTATAATGCATTTGCTAAGGAAATGATCTGGGGTTCCTGACAGACTGAATTTGTTGTAAATGTGGAATCAAGACTGATGGATATAAATTTATAGTAAAAAAAAAATAAGAGAATCCCTCTAGACCAGGTGCTTCAGTAAGCTGTGGGGTGTTAACTACTGAGATTTTCTGTGTCGATAAGTCTACGCAGCTCAGTACTTTAGCCCTTGGTAAGGGGCCTGATATTACAGTGGGAGGATTTGAGTACGCGACGCGTTTCGTATACCAAGTATACTTCATCAGGCGAAGTGCTCTTCCTGATGAAGTATACTTGGTATACGAAACGCGTCACGAGTTGTGTTGCTGGCTGTCACATACCTTGCTAGCTAGCATACGCACAAGTGTATCTTTCCCGGTCGCGATTATCAAAACGGACAGGCATTCAGAGACGACTACGGAGGGCTTCATTCCTACGCATGCGCACTACGCTCCCAACCACGCTCACACTCGGGAGGTCAGATTGCAGATAGCGTTACAGAGTCAGCCCCAGCGCGCAGGACTGTTACCTGGAAGGATTGACATTGCCCCTGTACACCCTCATGAGTGATGCCCTACTAAAGAAGACATCGCCTAGATCGTGATGTATTAAAGTTTTATTCTATGTAAGTGTTTACTTTTCTCTATACTTGGTAATACACTTTATTACTCTTACCTTGGTGCGCTCCTGTGTTCCTTTTTTTCCCTCAATTGCAAATCATATCTATCCACTTCCGCCACCTGGGTAGTTATGCAAATAAAAGATGTCAAATTAATATTTGCCAGAGACCCAGGTCCCTATTTATTATAGAAAAAACTATGCACTTTAACACCCAAAAATTAGTTGTAGCAAAGCATTACTTATTAAATGTTTTAATATATATGAAAATACAGTGCTTTAGGTTACAGAAGCGAGAATACAAGAAACACACAGTTACCATTAAATGCAGAACAGCTTCTTAAAATAAAAAGCTAAAACATAAAATAAAAACTTATACATTACCAAATGCTATAAATTTTCCCCAGAGAGGCCACTGGTTTAGAATATGAGATCTACATGTTTTATCCAAAACACTCCTCTGGTAGGAACAGATTTTCATATATCTTTGCTCAGACTTAAATATTCTTTCTTCCCATGTAAACCACATAAACCCAGCCCCTATCGCAAATCAGCTGTGAGATTAAAAAAAACTCCCACCAAATGACGTTTACCTGAAGCCTGCAATATCTAAATGTACTCATAACTTTCCATAACTAACACTTGCACACACGAGAGTCACATGAATACATTCAGGCACTAAGGCACTCATGGCGGACGCAATGAGACTAAATATGAACATCGTAATCCTAAAATTAAGAGATAAGTGAATATCTGTCCCCTCATTCTCTCTCAAACATACAATGTGTGATTTCAGAACGTGCCCCTTGGCGACACCGCTACAGATTTGTTACTTTTATTATACAGAATCGACGACATCTCATGATATTCTCATTTTTAATAAGGTCCTCTTGGTTTGATACCTTCTGTAGCCATGCCCCTGGCCATCCATACACCCCCCTGCCAAGAAATGCTTTGAAGCTTAGGTGTAAAGAATTGTGTTTATAAACTTGTCACTGGGGCCATATTTTAGTCCCACGTCTGCCCTTATCTGGAGCCTATCAGCAACATACAACCCACCTGGCCCTTTAAGTGAGCCATACAGGATAACCCACCAGTAACGTTCTATTTGAAACCCAGCACCCACCATGACAAGCCTGGGCTTGTCATAAACCAAATAATTTTGTATTTTAACTTCAAGCTGTAGCTCATTAACACCTTAAGCACCAAATGGATTAAAATGCCTAATATCTCATGATATTATCATGACAACACTCTTTTTTTTAGTATAGTGATGCGTGCAGACATTAACATCTCTTGGTTGTATCAGATCAGTGGATTAGCGTCTCAGTGCTCTAAAAAGCACTTCCACTTTTAGTGTCAGTGTTTGAGTACTGTGCTCTTCCTCTATATCAGAAATGCTGAAGCACACCCTCCTATCCCCTTCTTCTTACCCCACCATCTCTTTTTCCTCTCTTCCATCTTTCCTTTTCTACCTTTTTCTTCTCCTATCCTTTAGCTATTTCTATAGGGATACTCAAGGAAGCGGCTGTTTCCTTAAGCAGAAATTGAGAGGGAGCTAAGGAGAGAAGGAGAGCCAGGTAGTAAAGAAGAATAGAGGACAAAATCTCTTTATTGGTACCCGTTCCTTCTCCCTGCCTGTACTCTACAAATGTTATAATGTAACCTTTCCCAAATGCAATAATGACTGTATGATGTTTATCTCTATAAAAAATAATAAAAAATTTGAAACAGAAATGCTGTAGAACAGTTGTGTTATTTCTTTTTTTTTTATTTCACTGACCTTCGACTTTAGAATTGATTTGATACAGCGTGTCTTGTAAATTCTACTGTATTTAGTGTACAGGGAGATGAGATTTGAGGCTCCCCCCGCTCAGGGTTGCCCCATGGTAATGTTGGGGCAGAGCCCCGGCTGTAAGTCAGACATGGAAGGGTGTGGGTCCGACTGTTTAAAGAAATTTGAGAGTTCTTCTTTTTCTCTTATCGGGTACCTTTTAGACTGCTGAAATCCAGATTTGTTGTGAAAAGATCTTGTATTCAACTGAGGAAAACCAATAAAGGTCTACCCCGGGCATGGAGCTCTCTGCTTAAATTTCCATTTTGCGTGGCCACGCACCGTCGCTAATTTGATGTTTTAATGGTGGTCATACAGTGGCCCTTGGGAGCAACAGGAACTCCAGCCTTGTAGATAAATGCAGTGGAATATGCAAATGGGATATATGCCTCCTCAGCATTTCATTGTATGTCTAATGAGTTGTCCTACAAAGGGAATATTGCAACATAGAAAGCTGCCCATGTGTTTGTACAGTATATGTATAGAAGACTTACAGTACCAAGATTTACAAGGACTTTTCTGAAGTGCAGGCCAGTTGCCTAAAAAATCCTTGAATGCCCTTGCAGCCACGCCATCTCTCATGCCCAAAGCATATGATATAAGTACCCAATGACTAGTGCTGTCTGAGATGATAAGCTCCTACAATTATTAATCTCACACACTGTGTGTGTGTTCATAAAAACATTCATTGAAAACAATGTAATAAAGTAATGCCAACCAGAGATAAAGAGAGCATTCTTGCGGCCCGACTAAAGTGTATTTCTCCAGTGCAGCTTAGAGCCAGAATCTTTCATTGTTCTTAAGTGTGAGACAAAGAGAGAAACAGAACACCTGGAAAAAATATGAATAAGGGATGTATCTAACAATGAAGAAAATAGTCCTGCTATTTGGGACCAAGACTAAATTTTTAAAGCTTCCAGCGACTGAGCTCCACATTACAACCAACACTAACACCACCCTAACTCCTGTTACTAGTTTTAAATACCTGGGCATATGGTTTGACTCCCACTTAACATTCGGGATGCACATTGATACCCTGACAACTAAGACCTATGCCAAACTAGGGGTACTTTACAGGAACAAATCCTCCCTAAGTCTGCTGGTCAGAAAACGTATCGCACAGCAGATGCTAATGCCAATTATTGACTATGGAGACATAGTATATAGCTCGGCTCCTCAAACCCACCTTAGCAAACTTGACACCCTCTACAATTCAATTTGTCGTTTTTTTCTCCAATGCAACTATAACACATATCACTGCGAAATGCTCAAAGAATTAGATTGGTCATCACTCGAGTCTAGGCACAAAGTTCACCTTTCCTGTCTTGCTTTCAAATTCTTTATGGGCAAGCACCCAGCTATCTGAACAAGCTCCTCACCCCTACCACATGCAGCACCTATCACCTGAGATCACCTGGGATCAGACTCCAAAAGATTGTTCATGGTCCCAAGGCTCAACAAAGTATCCGGCCGCTCCTCCTTCTCTTACCGTGCACCCCAAAACTGGAACAACCTACCAGAGTCTCTTACATCTACTACCAGTTTACGTTCTTTCAAATCTAAGGCTGTCACACATTTTAATCTGGTCTGCAACTGTTTCATACGCCCATAATATATATTATCTTTAACTGTGCATGCAATGTCTTGTATATAATGTATACCCTGCTCATTTATGTAACTGTATTTGTAAACATGTATTTGTAATCATAACTCTGTGCCCGGGACATACTTGAAAACTCTCAATGTATTACTTCCTGGTAAAACATTTTATAAATAAATAAATAATTCTGTGCACTGGCACAGCCTAACTCAGCACACTATATATTGTTTATAACAATACTAATGAGAATGCAGTGTAATAATGTAGCAGGTCTCATTTTGCCATTGAGCAGATTGGAAAACCTGAAGATTGTGACAATGTATTGGACCAACATGACAATTGTAAAGCAATGTTGTTGCACATGAAGCTTTCAAGGCCACACTGGTCCATTCATCAGATGTTAGCAGCATATCGAACAGATTACGAGTCAGTGAAAGTAGGCTCTCGACGAGCAGTTCAGGTTAATGTGTCATATGGACTCCTTGCTATTAATAAAGAGTATCTATTATGTGTGTGTGCTATTCATTACTTTCATTATTCCCATCTGTGGCATCAGGCTTCCTGACCACGGCTTCTGTCTGCAATGCATGCATGACAGCTCTTGGAAGATTACCACACATTCAACAAACTGAGAAGGAAGTGATAAAGTTCCTTCTCTTGCCAATGTAAGATGGCACTTTAGGTGATGCCAGATCTGGATTGTGCATCCTTAAATACTGTACATTACTTTTAATCTGTTACCTGGAACCTACAAGACAACTTTATAAAGCTTGTGTTGCAAATTACCTTTTTTTAATTCTAAAATATAAAGCCCAAAATTCAGGGGGATCCTAATCATATCTAAATTGTTTCCCGGGAGTTTAATTAGGGCTGTGGGTTTTTGATAAAGAGCTCTAACACCCTCAAGGAAGGGCCCTCCAAATCTCTGCATTGTTCTGTCCAAGAATGCCCAGTCTATTCTGTCAAACGACGTCTCATCGACAAGGCTCAACAGGGTGGCTTTGGTGTCGGTGACGTGCACATGGGCAATAATATCTATGATCTTCCGAGTGTTATCGGAGGCCTTTCTCCCCGAGACAAATCTCACCTGATCTATGTGAATTAATCTTGGTAGAATTGGATTTAGCCTATTTGCTTTAAAAATTTAGATCAGTTTTGAGCAAAGAGATCGGGTGGTAACTCCCACATTGAAGTGGGTCCCGGCCTTCTTTATGTATAATAGCCAGATTTGCAGTGGACATAATAGTTGGGATATATGTGTGTGTGTGTGTATGTGTGTGTATGTATGTATATATATATATATATGTAGCCATGTCCCCTCTGGCTCCCCAGACATTCGGTTCCCTCTCTCTTACCTTCGACAGCGTGAGGGCAGTTGCAGGGGTGATCGCGTCACCGGGGGCTCCCGGCGACATCAGCTACAGGACACCGCCATTTTGTGTGCATTTGCGCATACGCGGAAGCTCGCACACGCGCAGTATAGCCCCAGATGTGATACTGCAGCCATTACAGGGTGTGAGAAGAGACGCTCCATAGTCAGGGACATCCCCCAGTTCGCACATGCGCAGTTAGCAGCGGCGGCGGCCATTACACAGCGCGCACGAGGCCCCAATGTTAAAGAGAGCCACCAAGGACTACAATTCCCAGCAGCCTCTGGGGACTGCACTTTCACCCTGGTCACAGGCAGCCAGACAGCCAACAAGTTGCAACAATGTTGTGTGAAGACAGGGATTGTCAGTTAGGAGCTGGGACACAGAGAGGGGAGGGTGTGTTTGTGCAGGGAGGAAAGTAGCCTCATGCACTAGGCCAGAAGTCTCCCCTTAGGCCCCAGCTAGGCCCTACTCACCTCAGCTTGTAGTTACTACAGGGACTCCCCTTAGACTAGGGACAGGGTCCTGTAGAACCTAGACAAGTGAGGGTCCAGCCAGGAACCGTAACTATCCTGGCAATTGCTGTGAAGTAATACATCCTCTGCGTTAGCAAGGATAAGAGACATTATAAAGGTGGATCATTCCATGCGGGAGCCACCCACCATTGAGGCTGAGGCATCTTGGATCATCTCCTGGAGCAAGGGATCCCAAGTAAAGGTGATCTGTGCACCCGGTAGCAGGAGCACCGGGCAGGTATTATCCAAGTCACCAAGTGCACCACCTATACACTTCATCTTAGTGGGCAGCGCTGTCCCACACGTGGGTGGGGTTGTGAGACTCTTGGGACTTTTGGGTACAAGGACTTTGGGGATACTGTGTGGGGTTAAGGCCCTGCGAGGTGTGTGGATAGTTGTGCTTAGTAGTGTTACAGGGTGACACTGAAGTTATGTACTGTTGATGTCATATTGTTGATGCATGTGTATTGTGTTATCTGCCCATATAGTAAACCTGTGTTATATATACCTTGGTGTATGTGGTTCATATATGTGGGTCCTGTGTAGGGGACATTCTACACTCCCAGAATCCTGCACAGGTGGAGGCGCTGTAATTAGAAGATCGTTCCAGAGAAGTATCCCAAGTTCCCGTCAGCGGAGGCTTAGGCCTCCTGTGAACCTGCAGGTATACGCACCACACCTGGTAACACATAGGTTCCCACCCACACACATTATATCTGTGATTGGGATAGAGGGAATACCCGTTACATTTGGAGGCATTGCTGAGATCAGACCTGGGGTGCCCTATTCTATTTTTGTGTCAAATTTTGCCAGTTAAATCCCAACCATGTTTGTGCTCTGAAGCCATGAGATCCACGAATGGGCTTGGTGGACAAAAGTACCCCCGCGACATGTGGTAGTAGTAGGGAATGTTCCCACTAGTGCAGTGAAGTTGAAGGAAATTTGTGAGGCCCTAAAGGGACTCCTGGGCCTAGACCAAAGGTGAAGGAGGATAGAGCACCGGTACAAACCACTGAACAGTGGAGTAGACTATGGCTAGTGGCGGATCAGGAAATATGCCGGGAAAATGCCCCTCTCACTTAACATTTCCCAGAGGCCCCACCAGAAGGCTACCCTCTTATATACGCAGAGAGCCCTAGTGAAATTAACATAACTGTGATCAAAATGGAGGCACCCCCATCCAGTGAGTCACATCTAAAATGGCGTCTCCCGCCAAATCAGGAGAGCACACGTGCTGCTGACTGCAAGCCTGCACTAAATTGTGTTGCAAAAATCTGCCCAGTACTGGCGGGAAAACCAGAGCTCCGCCCCCGCAATGTGAGTGACTCAGTGCAGAGCCCAAACCACTCAGTGATAGAGCGTGCCCATCCTTTTAATTCCACCAGGGGGAGCAAGCACAGTGAACAGCAATCAGCAACTGCTGTTCCCACTAAAGAAAGTACAGAATGCAGAGAAACCCACCCTCAGTTGTATGGAGTATGGCGATCAAAAGGAGGGAAAGTATCCTTTCTTGTGTGCCCGTGCCTACAAAAGGACTTGAATCTGTCTGGTGGTATGGACTTTAACCACTTTAGGCTACCAATAGAATACCGGGTGGCAGTAGTGGATGGAGAGAGGTGCATAAGATGTGTTTGTAACCAGTGTGACTTCCCAGGTGGAAAACAGACCTTGGGTCCCAAGTGTGCCTGCTGCGAGGCACAGTTCCTAAAACCAGTGCTGCTGTGTGCTACAGAACCCGCATAGAAAGATGCGGCTAACCAACCTACCTCAACTGCGGACGGCCCGTGCGCCCTAATCGTGGTTCCAGATTCGGTTCCCATGCCGGAACCACAGACGGAACCACAGATGACGGAAGCAACGAAGGGTAAGGTGACTGCCCAGGGAGAATGGGGATCGCTACCACTGGTACCGCCGGAGCCTGACCGCTTCATGCCGATAGCCGCCAGTAAATGCGAGGCGCCCCGACGCTGTTCCCCTGCGGAGGTGTCCCTAACCCCATCCTTGTCTACTGATGACAGCAGCCAACCAGTCGTGGTGATGCGCCAGCCGGCGGACCACACAAGGGAAGCTGAAGCATCTGCTGCGGACCCTGCTGTGGGCCCGCTGCATATCGACATCCCTCGGCAGCAAGCACTGTCTTCACACAACATTGTTGCAACTTTGCAGCATGAGAATCTGTCAGCCTTATTGGCTGTCTGGCTGCCTGTGACCAGGGTGAAAGTGCAGTCCCCAGAGGCTGCTGGGAATTGTAGTCCTTGGTGGCTCTCTTTAACATTGGGGCCTCGTGCGCGCTGTGTAATGGCTGCCGCCGCTGCTAACTGCGCATGTGCGAACTGGGGGATGTCACTGACTATGGAGCGTCTCTTCTCATTCCCTGTAATGGCTGCAGTATCACATCTGGGGCTATCCTGCACGTGCGCGAGATTCCGCGTATGCGCAAACGCACACAAGATGGCGGCACCGTGTAGCTGATGTCGCCGGGAGCCTCCGGTGACGCGATCACCCCTGCAACTGCCCTCACGCTGTCGCAGGTAAGAGAGAGAGAACCAAATGTCTGGGGAACCAGAGGGGAAATGGCTACATTCTCCCCCTGGTGGAAATACCAACGTTCCCACAACATAAGGTTACACAATCAAAATGCAGTGCATAGAAGGTATAACTTAACATATGTACTCTAACATCATTGGTACATAACATACACACATCAGTGATACCCGAGGCCAGCTGAGTATTAGCTGTTTGCTGAGACCTAGTGTGGGGTGCCCCTAACTGATAATGTGGGGGTACCTCACTTTTACTTTTGTGAGCCTCCGCCAGGGTAATTTCTTGGAAGTCATTATCGGATGCAACAGTCACTGGTTCCATACTACTTCCTCCCCCTGGTGGAAGGATCCGCACAGTGTCTCTTGGCCAGACCTTTACCTGGCCATCTGCTGCATGGATACGGTGGGCAAGGAGATCTTGACCTTTTCCGCAGTCCACCACATGGTGAATGGAGCGCTACTTTTTGTGCTAAAAGGAGGCAAATGTCAAAGGGGTATTCAAAACACAGTCCTTGTCCCTAAGCACTTGGGAGGTTTCCACTGGGAAGCGAGCAATTAGAAAAGTCTCTGTACTCAAAGTCTCTGTTACATCCTGCAGGGGATAAAGGGTTGAAACCTTACCACTGCGGTGATTCACGGTGGCCAACATGAGCCTTAGTTGGGGCCTTTTCCATGGCTGCCTCCATCGGAGCCTGTGGGGAGTAAGGAGGTTCCTCACCACTCCGCTGGCTTGCGATGGGTTCCTCTTCCTCCGGTCCCGTCTCCGGATGTCCCTCCGACACGTGTGCCTGGGGGGATTGGGCACGTTAATGCCGCGTGGAGTACAGCAGCGCACACGAAAACGGCGCTGTGATTTGTTTGAATAACACACACACACACATACATATATACAGGCATACCCCGGTTTAAGGACACTCACTTTAAGTACACCCGCGAGTAAGGACATATCGCACAATAGGCAAACGGCAGCTCATGCATGCGCCTGTCAGCACGTCCTGAACAGCAATACCGGCTCCCTACCTGTACCAAAGCTGTGCGCAAGCGGGGAGACTATAGAGCCTGTTACAAATGCATTATTTACCTCAGTTATGCCCGTGTAGGACAATTGCAGTACAGTACATGCATCGATAAGTGGGAAAAAGGTAGTGCTTCACTTTAAGTACATTTTCACTTTACATACATGCTCCGGTCCCATTGCGTACGTTAATGCGGGGTATGCCTATATACACACACACATATATATATATATATATATATATATATATATATATACAGTATATATTAACTGCCCTATACCTACACCGAAATAACCTATACTGTTTTCTTCCAGATCTGACTCAAGCTTCACACGGGAGACATCGGAATCTCCCTAACAAAGAAGACAGGTAGGGAACACCTCCCCTCCAACATATAACATTGCTGGAATGAGGTACTTGGACATTGAGGGACTGCGGATCAGGTAAGATCCCAGGCGGGATTGCTGCTTTAGAAATTGTGAAGCGGGGGCATTCTGACACTGGTTAAGTGGTACAGGAAACTAGTCATTCACATGTGGCTTTTTTTTCTAGATCCGACACACACACACACACGTAATTATGTCACAAGGACTAATTGTAGTAAAGTATAATTGTAATACAATAAATAAACTTATGTCAAAAACGAATGTTGTTATTAGTTATTAGTTTTTTTTTAAAGTTGGGGTGGGGCTAGGGACGGGGCTAGGTGGCGAGTAGATTTTTGGGTGATTTGTGAAGCACTATATATCTATCTATCTATATCTATATATGTATATATAAAAACACAGCTTTTAAGCATACCCATCAAGGTTGAAACATGTCTGTGAGTGGGTTTTCTGGTTTTGCATCTCACCCCAGCCTATGCTTAAAAGCTGTGTTTAAAGCAGCATGCATTGGCTTAAGGGTTGCTCGTGTAATATGAGCTTGAGACAAAAGGTGGCACTGTGTGCTCATTTGCATGTCATTTCCCAGAATCTCTTGCTGCAGTGGAAGTGCTGTGTGCTGGGAGATAATGGTGAAAGACAGGGTTGCAGACCTGTCTAAGACATGCAAGTGAACATACAGTAATATTTCCATTTGCTATATGCTTTACTGTGGAGGGTTTTTGTCACTTTTTTTTACCCACCATAACCTTAATAAGTGTGGTACACACGCGAAAAAAACTCCCTTTATAATTGGGCAAAATCAGTAGTATCTGTTTTCCCATCTCCAAGCCCCTCCCACTTTCCGACATCAACTTCAAAAAGTCTGATCTGAGAGGCCCAGAATTCAGTTTCTCAGATTTCTCTTTGAAGTCTGCGTGAAAAACAGCTCTGTACTGCAGTCTTTGGCCTTTTTATGTTCTTTTCTCTCCGGTTGGAAATCTTTTTTTAAAGGTATCACACATTAAACTCATTTCCAAAATAGGTGTGTGTTCAGGGAAACGGCAGATTTCATTTTCATAAAGTACAGTATAGTAGCAGGGTTTTGCTCTGTGTTTTGTGTGTTAAGATTTGGAGGCTCACTCAGCGTTTGGCTACATTTTTCCACTGGTACTAGAAGGTTTGTACTTGCAGCCTGCTGTTACTTTCATTTCTACCTACATTAACTGATTCATCTAGGGTAATATCCAACTACAGTTACCATACTTTGTAATCTGTTTGCACTTCAATCCCTCTTACTTTAACTATGATTTCCTTGCAGGTTCCCTGCTACTGCTTTCTCACTCAGGTTAGCTGTATATCTTCAGACTCCTGTGCAGGCTGTTTATCTCATTCATACCAGCCAACATGTCAAAGCTGTTCTCTGGGAGGCTCGGGAGGAAAAATGTAGTTGCGCTAAGCTATTTTAAGGATGAGTTGCCGCATACTGTATGTATCTAGTGCAATGCTTTTGTATAAATCTTAAAGGTGCAATACGCTCTATTTTTCTTAGATATTTCCAGAGAGAAGGGAGAAGTCCAAACAACAAGTGCAGTTTCTTCTTCTGGTTCTTCCGCAGTGCTATACAAGACTAGGTACACGTAATGGTGCTCAAAGAGGAAGATGGTTAAGAACATCCAATTACATTCTGTACAACAAATATATATATATAAAGTCTCTTTTGTTGTGATGCTTAGTTCTTTTTCTTAATAAAGTAAAACAGTCTGAAGTACTTTAATCTTTGTAGAAGCTCTATTGGATATACTTCATCTGATCATCAAATCAGCAAGAATGCATACCAGGGCATGAAGCTGGGGGAAAGCGACGATCCCTGTAGCGTCTTCTACAATTAATTGGGATTCATTGTGATGTTGATAGGGGACATTTTTTGAGGCATAGGAAAAATAGCACAAACAGCATAGCAAGAAACCTATTGACTTACCCCGAGGCACTCCTAAGACGTAAGGAGTTGATTCTTGAAGTACATACTGTAATGTTCAGCTGAATCCCTCAGGACCTATGTGTCTCAGTGTGAGTGTTGCACCCAGTGGACATTTCCTCTTTAGGGAGTGAACTGTCCAAGAAAGACAGCTCTGTTAGATAGATTTTATCTTCCAGTACATCCTTGCTTGCCTCCTCTTCCACAGGGAGCACACTCTGGGGAATTGCAATCACTTGACTGAAGAGACAAGTTTCTTGAACCTAGATTCATGGCAATGCTGATTCTACTTGTACAGTACGTAAAAACATTTAATGAAGACCATGTTCAGACTATTTTATTATTAAGGCATTCTAAAGTACTTATAAATTCTCTATCGGAATTAAGAAATGTGTAACCCTCATACCCCCCTCTGGGATTACATATGCATTTAGGGGGTTAAAGGGCCTTAAAGAGTTAACTACCAAGTGAAGCCCCTCCTATAGTATGTTGCAAAATAACTAGGCAGGGGCTTGGTTACACCCTTTATTCTGGAAGGTGCTAAATTGATCACCTGGTCCAGGGTGACTCAGCAGAGACTAAGCTCCACCCCTTTTCTTACTGGAGACAGGGAAGGCGATGAGAAGCTCTAAATAAGAGGGGGAAAGCGCTAGCTCCTCAGATCCCTGGAGGAGAGACAGAGGATGGGTCTAACCTGTAGCATCCCATTCTTTCTTTTTTAGGTAGGGAAGTGCCCTGTGAGTTAAGCTCCACTAGTATGAAAGAGAAGTACAGATGCAGTCACCAGTATTAGATCACTTGCCTTGGAAAATCTGGGGCAAACTCACAGTAAATATCTCAACATTTCTGTGAGATTCCTATTGGCCCATCGGATTAACACAGCGGGGGGTCCCTGCAGTCCCATTCAAACTGACTGTGTTAATCTGTGTTAATCCGATGGGCCAATAGGAATCTCACAGAAATGTTGAGGCATTTACAGTGAGATGCCTTAGTTTTTACCCCGGCAAGCGATCAGATACTGGTGGCTGCATCTGTAGAAGTACAGTTCAGGCTCCCAGATGGGAGGCCTGTGTCCCCTACGGGTTGCCCAAATAGTAGACCTAGGACTAGCCTTGAGAAATATTAACTTGGAGCCCATTGACTAAGTCTTTTGGTGAGCGCCCCCAGGAAATAATGAGTGGGACAGACTTAAGAGAATCCACCCCTGCCACCCCAGCACTGAATCGCTGCAAATGGGATAGGCAGGGCAGAACACAGAGATCAAGGCCTCTAGCAAAGAAAGGAAAGGGTAGCCCAAGCTGGGACCCAGGAAGTAATAGAAGAGAATGCTTTAGGCTGAATAATCAGTTATGTATAGCCAAGCGACTAACCAAATGTTCTAAGAATGTGCCTCTCCAGGAATGCAGTAATGGGGAAGAAGCTGTATTTGTATAAAATGTAACTAAAGACCACTCTGTTCCTAACAACAATGTTCCTGGTGCCCATCCTTTCTACATCATCACTCAGCCGCACGGATCCAGCATCCTGATAAGGTAACACACTGAGTAAGCCAATAGCACAGACTATCCGATGTAAACTCCCCAGGAGCCACACAGGGGGGATTACATATGGAAGTCATGCACATATTTAGTTGCATTGCAAATAATGTGAAGATACTGAATCGAACACATGCTATTGGAGTGCGCATGCACTCTAATAAAATCATGCTCACATTTTATTAAAGCCATATACACATTTCACTAGATATTGTACACAGAGACATTAGAAGCCTCTGTCTTTGTCCTTTATTTCAATGAAATATTTGCCCCGGCATTCTCAGCACAGAAAGTCTGCCGGAAAAGAGCTGAACCGTAAATCTTGCTTCATTGATAACCGTGTAGGCAAAACAACTTGTTCCAGAGAAAACCTGAGCAAAAACCTGCATGTCAATGTTTACTTTAAGCACCTTGGTATCCTAAGGCTAACCCCAGTTTCATCCAATATTTTCAACATTGCAAGAAATAAAAAAGGAATCTGATCTATATTAGCTGGTATCACTTTATATTAAATAACTGTAGTTATACATGACAAGGTAAAATACTATTTATTGCTTTACTTCCAGTATTATGCCACAGGTAAGTGTATAAGCTGTATAGAGACTCCAGGGCAGTGCTTCACAACTCTTTCATCCGGGAGGCCAAGCTGGACAATATTTGGGGACACATTCACATACAGAATCAATGTGTACATGGGTGATCAGTAATTCATGGATTATCTATGAAATCTGGTTTGGGTGTGGTTTAATTAGGATTGGTTTGAGGAACACTGACCTGGGTTTTTAAAGTAGGAAACTCACTTTTGCTACTAGAACCAGCTCCTTTTCACCTTTGACAGGTCACTTCATGTCACTGTGCAAATGTAACAAAAATAGATTGGGCCAGATCCACAAAGCTCTGTTATAAGTCAGGGCTTAATAAGGTGACATTAAGTATGTATAGGAGAGGGAGAGAAACAGAGAGGGGGCAAGAGGGAGAGAAACAGAGAGGGGGAAGGAATAGAGAGAGAGGGCGGTGAGAGGGATGAAAAAAGGGGGACAAGAGAGAGTGGGGGATAAGAGAGAGAGACAGAGAGGGGGTAAAGAGGAAGATAGGGAGAGGGAGGAGAGAGAAGAGGAGACATAGAGAGGTAGATAATCTATTGTATAAAGGAGTGTTTGGGAGGTATATAACACGTGGAGACATACCAGTGAGCACACCTGAGATACCTGGGAAATATGACAATTTAAATCATTTTGGACTTACTCTGCATACTCAAATTAGCATATTTCCCAGGTATCTCAAGTGTGTTCACAGGCACTGAATCTCTCCAGGGGTTGTATGTTTTGGGAGGTATATAAGCCAATGGGAACTTTACTATAATAGGACACTCATTCTCACCATCTAAAACTATATTTCAGTGTTTGGATGGGAGTAACGCCCCCTTTAAGTATGATCTAAGTACCCTGTGTTAACCTTAACCGACTTTAGTGGACATGAGCTGTTAGTTGCAGGTTGGCCCCCAGCATTCCCGGGTCCCAGAGCATAATTTACACCTGGGCCCCAGGTTGCTGGGTGGGTGGGGGAGATGATTTTGAGCATTTGGCGGGGGGTAGTTGCGTGTGTTGTACTGAGAGGCTGTTGGGGAGGGGTGCAAGAGAGGGCCTAGGGCAGTGCTTGGTAGGCCCAGCAGAGAAACTGGCCAGTTTGATTTCTGGTCTGGCCCAACTTCTGGGTTTGGCTGGCTGGATTCCATTTGCAGCCGGGTTCTGGACAGTTGGCCTCAAATTCCCCCCTGATGGCGGCCTTAGTTATGGAGAAGAGCAAAACAAAGCTGTATGGTGCTCTAACATAGACCTGACCAATATAGGTTGTAGCAATATAATAAGGAATTCAATCCATTCCCAGAGATTCCCCACACTATAATGGACCATCTATATAATAAACACCACATCCATTTGATCAATAAACCAGAAGAGTAACACCTTTATGATGATGAATACTCACACTTGCTTGTGTCTGGTCTGTAGCATTGAAAAGGATTCCTGTGGTGTTAGCTGGAGTAAATTCACTCACTTTTTGCAGATGGGTCTTCAGTGGGTTCTTCATAGGTGTGTGCTGCCGGTTCTCCAGGGTAGTAGACAGGTTCAGCAGGGAGAGATGGAGCACTACTGGAAAAAAATTGCTGGAGAGTGTGTTCCCAATAAAAATAAGGTTTATTGGATCAGAGCATGATAACAAGGATGAGCCCTGGGGCCCCCACCAACGCGTTTCGAGCTTCCGCTCTTTCTCAAGGTGATAACACTCTGATCAAATCTCTTACCTTATAAAGGTTCATTTTCCCGCCTTTCCTCACCCCTAACCCGTCGCTTGGTTGCGTCACGAGCAGCGCGCCGTGTGTATAGGGCGCGCCACGAGTGGCGCCCGTCGCGCAGGGTAGAGCGGTGACGTCAGCGCGTCTATGAACATCAACAACAACTTTATTATTATTTCTGACGAACATTGAAAAAAACTTTAAAATAACTTTATTAACACTAAACAATGAACAGTACATACAATATTCATTACGAATGAAGTGTACATTTGAATCATGATAAAAACAAAGATAATCAATGTATGTAAAAAAATGTTTAAAAGAAAAGACAGTCATGGATGTTAGAGTTTAGGATACATATGTATGACTCTGTACACGGACCCAGAGGATATAAATTAGAACATGCAGCCCTTTGTGTATATGGTTATGTAAATATATGGAAGTTCACTATGTTAGCCTTATTTGTGAATTTATCCATTCCACATTTCACAGTATCCCTGTTCAGTCTAAGTACGGGAACAGAGTCATATAATCAGATGTTTATGATCCATATTATTGTAGAATCATTAGATGTGTGGACCGAAAACTTATTTTGGCATATAATAATCCATGTTTGTAGATCAATATTCTTTATTGTTTTACATCTAAACTTATTGTAAATATTATACCTAAGTTAATGACAAAAATTGGTATTATTAATTATACAATTTACATACTTCAAACCAATTATCAATTGCACAGAATAAAGTTGTTGTCATAACACTATTGTATTTGACTTTTTAATTAATTTCTTTTTATTTTAGAAATGGATTGAGATCCCATTCTGAATTTAGACCAAAGGGGATTCTTGTATTGAGGGTAAAAATCCAGAATAGTTCCCTTTTATCAAGTATGTCTAATCTATTCCCCCCTCTGTAGGGTTTTTTTATGTGTTCAATTCCTCTATATTTTAATTTTCTAATGTCTCCTTGTTTACAATTAGTGAAATGTAGGGATACTGGATGTGTGAGATCCCCTAACTTAATTAATCTAATGTGCTCCCTCATTCTAACTTTTAAAGCTCGTGTGGTACGTCCTACATATTGTTTGCCACATCCACAGTCCAATAAATAGACTATGAATGTGGCATTACAATTAATGAAGGATTTGATGGGATATGATTGTCCTGTGTTAAAGGATACAAAATTTGAGGACGGCATCATATAAGCACAAGAAATACAATTGAGGCATTTGAAACAACCCTTTGGGAGGTGTTCTTTTTGATCTACACATGAGGAAGAAAAAAGGCTTCTTGAGACATGATTGGCTATCGTTTTTGCTTTTTTGAATACAAAACGAGGGCCTTCCGTGTGTACCTTAGTTAGTAATGGGTCTGCAGACAAAACATTCCAGTGTTTTCTAACAATCCCTTTAATGCTACTGTATTAACTTGATTGTTATGTTGTGTAATAAAAATTGGATTTTTTGCTTCCCATTTACTTTGACTTTTTAAACGATTTTTTTGAGTATTCAAGAGATCTTCTCTGTCCATTTTTTCCACTTCTTCTAACGACCTTCTGAGATTAGATCTTGGGTAACCCCTCTCTTCAAATCTTTTTAGTAATTCATTAGATTGAATAATGAAGTCTTCATTTTTTGAGCATATTCGCTTTAAGCGTATCAATTGTCCCTTTGGAATTGAATTTAGGAGAGGCTTAGGGTGACAGCTGTCAAATCTTAAATATGTGTTGCGGGAATTAGTTTTCCTATAAACATTAGAATTAATTTTCCCATCCATATCAATGAACAGAAATAAATCCAGATAGTGTAAGTGATGGTAATCAAAAGTGTGAGTGAATTTTAAATTTAATTCATTATTATTAAGGTGATTAATAAATAATAAAAGTGATTCTTCCCCTCCTTCCCAAATAAATATTAAATCATCTATGAACCGCCTATAAAATGTGATAAAGTGTCGATAAGGGTTGTTATCTCCAAACACGTGGACCGACTCCCACCAACCTAAAAATAGGTTGGCATATGAGGGAGCGAAGCTGGTGCCCATTGCGGTTCCACGTGTTTGGAGGTAAAAAGTGTCATCAAACAAAAAATAAATAAGACTTAAGCTGTTCGAGAAACATGGGAGTGGGGTCGCCACGTAGTACAGTGTAGGATGATGTATCAGATAACTGTCTAATAGCTTCTTGTCTGTATTGAGTCCTACTCTGCACTACAATGGCTCCCCCCTTGTCTGCCCCTTTTACAATAATATCCTTATTGTTTTTTAATTTCTGTAAAGCATCTTTTTCATCCTTGCTGAGATTGTTAACCCTGCTCTGTAGGGGAGGCAATTCAAAAGTGTATCCTCTAGAGAGTGTATCCTATCCTTAAGACTCTCCTAGAAGAGGGCTCCTTATTGGGAGTCCTTGATCAGGGAGAATGTGAGTTTTTGCTCGAGATACATCCCATTATCCCAATCTTCCACCATCTCCCAAAGATTCATAAAACTTTGGTCTCCCCCCCTGGGAGGCCAATAGTTTCTAGCATTGGATCTTTGGGAGATGGTGTCTCTAGATATGTGGATAATTACTTGCAGAATTTTGTACAAGCCTTGCCGTCACATATCAGGGATAGTGGTGACCTTCTGGATAAACTTACAAATGTAAAATGGAAAGAAGGTTACATGTGGGTGTCATTAGACGTGACATCATTGTATACCGTAATATTGCATCAACATGGTATGGCAGCTGTCAAATCTTACTTTGATCACTCCACATTTTCACTTACACAAAGCACTTTTATTTTAGACTGTATTAACTTTCTATTGACGCACAATTATTTTTTGTTTGATGACACTTTTTACCTCCAAACATGTGGAACCGCAATGGGCACCAGCTTCGCTCCCTCATGCCAACCTATTTTTAGGTTGGTGGGAGTCGGTCCACGTGTTTGGAGATAACAACCCTTATCGACACTTTATCACATTTTATAGGCGGTTCATAGATGATTTAATATTTATTTGGGAAGGAGGGGAAGAATCACTTTTATTATTTATTAATCACCTTAATAATAATGAATTAAATTTAAAATTCACTCACACTTTTGATTACCATCACTTACACTATCTGGATTTATTTCTGTTCATTGATATGGATGGGAAAATTAATTCTAATGTTTATAGGAAAACTAATTCCCGCAACACATATTTAAGATTTGACAGCTGTCACCCTAAGCCTCTCCTAAATTCAATTCCAAAGGGACAATTGATACGCTTAAAGCGAATATGCTCAAAAAATGAAGACTTCATTATTCAATCTAATGAATTACTAAAAAGATTTGAAGAGAGGGGTTACCCAAGATCTAATCTCAGAAGGTCGTTAGAAGAAGTGGAAAAAATGGACAGAGAAGATCTCTTGAATACTCAAAAAAATTGTTTAAAAAGTCAAAGTAAATGGGAAGCAAAAAATCCAATTTTTATTACACAACATAACAATCAAGTTAATAGCATTAAAGGGATTGTTAGAAAAGACTGGAATGTTTTGTCTGCAGACCCATTACTAACTAAGGTACACACGGAAGGCCCTCGTTTTGTATTCAAAAAAGCAAAAACGATAGCCAATCATGTCTCAAGAAGCCTTTTTTCTTCCTCATGTGTAGATCAAAAAGAACACCTCCCAAAGGGTTGTTTCAAATACCTCAATTGTATTTCTTGTGCTTATATGATGCCGTCCTCAAATTTTGTATCCTTTAGCACAGGACAATCATATCCCATCAAATCCTTCATTAATTGTAATGCCACATTCATAGTCTATTTATTGGACTGTGGATGTGGCAAACAATATGTAGGACGTACCACACGAGCTTTAAAAGTTAGAATGAGGGAGCACATTAGATTAATTAAGTTAGGAGATCTCACACATCCAGTATCCCTACATTTCACTAATTGTAAACAAGGAGACATTAGAAAATTAAAATATAGAGGAATTGAACACATAAAAAAACCCTACAGAGGGGGGAATAGATTAGACATACTTGATAAAAGGGAACTATTCTGGATTTTTACCCTCAATACAAGAATCCCCTTTGGTCTAAATTCAGAATGGGATCTCAATCCATTTCTAAAATAAAAAGAAATTAATTAAAAAGTCAAATACAATAGTGTTATGACAACAACTTTATTCTGTGCAATTGATAATTGGTTTGAAGTATGTAAATTGTATAATTAATAATACCAATTTTTGTCATTAACTTAGGTATAATATTTACAATAAGTTTAGATGTAAAACAATAAAGAATATTGATCTAAAAACATGGATTATTATATGCCAAAATAAGTTTTCGGTCCACACATCTAATGATTCTACAATAATATGGATCATAAACATCTGATTATATGACTCTGTTCCCGTACTTAGACTGAACAGGGATACTGTGAAATGTGGAATGGATAAATTCACAAATAAGGCTAACATAGTGAACTTCCATATATTTACATAACCATATACACAAAGGGCTGCATGTTCTAATTTATATCCTCTGGGTCCGTGTACAGAGTCATACATATGTATCCTAAACTCTAACATCCATGACTGTCTTTTCTTTTAAACATTTTTTTACATACATTGATTATCTTTGTTTTTATCATGATTCAAATGTACACTTCATTCGTAATGAATATTGTATGTACTGTTCATTGTTTAGTGTTAATAAAGTTATTTTAAAGTTTTTTTCAATGTTCGTCAGAAATAATAATAAAGTTGTTGTTGATGTTCATAGACGCGCTGACGTCACCGCTCTACCCTGCGCGACGGGCGCCACTCGTGGCGTGCCCTATACACACGGCGCGCTGCTCGTGACGCAACCAAGCGACGGGTTAAGGGTGAGGAAAGGCGGGAAAATGAACCTTTATAAGGTAAGAGATTTGATCAGAGTGTTATCACCTTGAGAAAGAGCGGAAGCTCGAAACGCGTTGGTGGGGGCCCCAGGGCTCATCCTTGTTATCATGCTCTGATCCAATAAACCTTATTTTTATTGGGAACACACTCTCCAGCAATTTTTTCCAGTAGTGCTCCATCTCTCCCTGCTGAACTTAGTTATGGAGAATACTTCTTTTGCATCTTGTGATCTCTAACTACTAGAATAGCAGTTTTCGTTCCCGGAGAAAACATGACTTAACGTTAAATGATTAACTTTTGAAAATATACGGTAAGGTTTAGCATAATGTTAATTTAGGTTAAGGTTATTTTAAGTCACTTAACGGAGCTTTGTAAAACTGGCCCATTGAAAGCTTCTGTATCTAGGGCAGTAATTTTCAAACCTCTTCTTTCGGACCACTGGCCACTCCTGGTTTTAGGAAAAACAATACTTTTTTTTCACATAGGAGATTGCAATTATGGTTTGAGAACTACTGGTAAAGGGTATACATTATCGCGGCAATCACCTCGAAAACTGTTTTTGTTTTTACATTAAATGAAACAGGGTCTCATCCTTGGTCCCCCAACCCTGGGGAACCACCTAATATATTTGTACTTCTTTTCTGCTGGTTTTGACACCAAAGAAAAACTACAAACTGGCCAGAGGGTCAGGAATAGAAAGCAGTAACGTCATCTCCTGATTGCAACTTTGCAACTTTCAATTGGATGTGGGAGCGAGACCTGACCCTTTGGCCATTTTGTGTCCAATTGGATTGAATGAGCCTGAGGAAGCCGTCCAATCGGCGAAACGCGTTGCTCTAATTCACTGACCAAGTTTGGAACTTTGGGGCTTCCGTTGCTGAAGGAGTCAGTTTGCAGTCACAGCCGCGCCAGGAACAGCCACCTATTCCGACTCCGGACGCGGAGTAGAGAGCGGCCGCGACCACTGCTATCAACAGCCACGGAAGCGCACCAGGATATTTTCTATATTATGTGAGTGCAACTTTTGTGGATTCAATTTTATGTTTAATAAACTTTTATGTTTTTTAAGAACATCACTGATCCCTTTAAATCATTTTTGCCTCACCCATACCCCTGACCGAAACGGGGAGGGGAAGGAACCCAGAACGGGAAGAGTAAAAGAAAGACCCGTATTGAACTCCCTGCCTGCTAACAGGAGTGTGTGCAGCACCCCTGAAAGATCCCTGACCGGGGGTCGCAGGTGTTTACCTGAAAGACTACTGCCCTACACCTCTACTCACACTGGGCCGTGTGAGTACTTATTGATATATCTCCTAAATCCCCCCCCCCCTGCACATCATTGCAGTAGGGGCACCATCCACTACAAAGATACCAACTTGAGAGGGTGTTTGCACAAGGCCGTGTAAGCAATTATATGATTAATTTTTTACCATCTTAATCCCCACCCCCCTCCCCCCACCGTATTGTGGTGTACCAATTGTAATTACCGCTAGTCATTTTATTCTCCATCTGTGCTTTTACTCATCCCTCGCTCCCCCTACTCTGTTTTTGTCTCTACGTTTCCGAAGGGCTTTGGATCATCCCTTTACTAGGGGTAGTAGCAGAAGGGATAACAAGAAATAACGCACATCGATAGAAATTAACCACAATCACTGGTTACATCACCACTCTGTAACTCTGATACTGAAGGTAAGCGCCTGGTTCTTCCACACTATCCATGGTTTGAGAACTACTGGTAAAGGGTATACATTATCGCGGCAATCACCTCGAAAACTGTTTTTGTTTTTACATTAAATGAAACAGGGTCTCATCCTTGGTCCCCCAACCCTGGGGAACCACCTAATATATTTGTACTTCTTTTCTGCTGGTTTTGACACCAAAGAAAAACTACAAACTGGCCAGAGGGTCAGGAATAGAAAGCAGTAACGTCATCTCCTGATTGCAACTTTGCAACTTTCAATTGGATGTGGGAGCGAGACCTGACCCTTTGGCCATTTTGTGTCCAATGGTCAAGTATTCTTGACCAGGGGTCAACTCTGTGGGACCCCCAGTTAGGGTAAGTTTAAACTTTTGCTATATAACTGCAATTTAAAACAATACAGTATATACTGTACAAAGAACTCTTTTTACATTGACTTATTAGGGGAAAAAACTCTCCTTGTGTGTACCCAGGTATCTTACGTATTATTATTATTATTATTAATTGCGCAAAAAATAGAAAAATTATATATTGTACTATTTTCCAAGTGTAGCACCCCCCTCCCCCCCCTCCTTGAGGGAGATTGTCGCTACCTGATGCATTCTGGTGCTGTGCATACCTGCTAGGTGGAACAGAAGGCTTGAGAGCTCCGCAATGGTATGGGGAGGCATCAGGACAGGCTCTCAGTGATGGTTCTTCTATCAGCGCAGTGCCTCCTTCCTATGAGGATCCTGGGGCAGGCAGGGTGGTCCTCACAGGCAACTCAGTTTTCAAGGAACACACCAATGATGATACAACTGGGTATTTATTTGGGTACAGCATAGATATCACAGGCTCCATTCCCTGAAGGCAGTACCCTGGGCTTGAGGCTCTGAGCACACCTCCCCAGCACACCTTACCCCCTAACAGGGCAAGTCCTCAGCCTCACTCCTATCCAAGAGAGGCTATACTGGTGCTTTCTCCATGCAGGGAGGGCAGCAACCAGACTACTCCCAGAAACTCTTACTCTAACCTCTAGAGGAAAAACCCCTCCTTCGCAGGGAGTGGCTTGTATCAGGCATAGACCCCTATAGTACCAGGCTAATCCTGAACTGTATTACCCAACATGCTATTCAATAACATAACCAGGACCTGCAGGATTTACTCCCAACACTGCCCGCTCTGTACTGGGACTTACAGTGCTGGAGGGGCCAGAGAGTTAGTAGCCCAGGGGGACTTGGCTACACAAGCATTTGTTATGCCCAATCAGCAATGCCAACCTCTAAAGTAACAGAGCACATTTTTAGTTTATTTTTGGTACATGTATAATGTGCTTACAATCCAATAATTCTAACCACATTATTACTTGGTGTACGGACATTAGGTATCTTAACCCATTTGCTGCCAGAGAGGCTTGCAACACAAATAGATTAAGAAAAGGATCTATGTTTATGGCAGAATCCCAGCAAACTTTGTCAACAGTGCTGCGATTGGATTGTAATGTCACCTGGGGGACACAACGGCCGAGTGACTATTTTTCTAATAAATGTCAACGTGCCAAGATCTGAAGGATGCTTACTTTGAAAACTGTGAGAGTGTGTCATATCCTTTGTCTTTTACCAGTAATTTACTGATGTTGAGGGCATAATTAACATTTGATGTGTAATCCTCTCTTGGAACAGAAAGACAATTGCCAAAGCTACCGATCGCTGATTTTGTCTTTATACATATATATGCATTGATTTTTGTACCTTGAGTGATAAGGATGTTTACACCAACTGAAAGAGTAATTTACAATTATTGATCTATTAGTAATTTTTATGATTCCCAATGTGATGTTTTCAAAGGATAAACCAACGGTCATAACAAAATGACAGTTTTCCAACCTCAAATTACTTCTCCATAGGAGTGTGGGAGATTGCAGTTCCTCCCCCCCCCACCCCCCGTCACACTGATCTAATCCTTATTTGGTAACTGCAATAGACAGAAGGTGGTAATAGTTCTGTCTGAAATAGGAGAATTCCTTTGAGACCTGGTACCAACAACTTATGACTTCAAATAAATTACATTTCCCTGTGCACCAAATGCTACATTATAATTGCTTCATCGTAGGTGTCACGTTAATGCCTTTAACCTATTCAATTGTGTTAACAATAAAGCAACCAAGGGGTTAACTTTCAGTTTAAAAATACCTAATTTTCTAAGGCTGCGTCCAGGGTGCCTTCTTGCTTGCTGAGGCGCTCGGAGGCTGAGGGAAAGCGGGTGCTTTCCCTGGCCTTGGTCCGCGCGCCGTCCGGGGGCGTGTCGGGGGTGTGTCGGTTGGCGGGACAGTGACGTCACGGAGCTGGTTCGCCCTCTTTGGGCGAACCGCTCACGTGACCGGCCCTGCGCTCTGGCGAGCGCCAAATCTAAATTTTGTATAAGACCTACACTTCCGACCGCTGCGGAAGCGTAGGCGAGGCCCTACTAAAGCCGCTCTCATTGCGGCTGTAGGGGCTCACTGTTAAGCACCAGCACACCTCAGCACGGGTCAGCGTGTAAGCGCTGACCATGCCCAAGGCCTTAGTCTTTGTGAGGTCACCTGGTCTGTGCAGTTATGGGCAAATAAAACAATGAAAAACAATATGTTTATATTAGGAGTGACTGGTGAAAGTGTGCAGATGTACCAGAGATCTGATTTGGTATGACGTATCTTCAAAGGCCCTCGCATATATTCCTCAGTGACCCCTGCCTAGCAGAAGAGGCACTCATCGATTTACTTACAGATTTTAAAAATGTACGATAATTAAAATCTAATGCAATTGAGAAAGTTAAAAATATGGACTTGTGGCAGGCAAAGTCAAATTTGTGTAACAATAATGTAGCACCCCTGTGGGATCCTAACTAATCTAAGGGGTTAGATAGGCGTTAAAGAGTTCATCCTAGTAATGGCCATTAGATAGTATCTTGCAAAGTAAGTATGTTGTAAAGTGATCAGGCAGGTTCCTGGCCACACCTTAATCTAGAATATGTTGGACGTGTCACCTGATCTAGGTGAGTTAGCATAGGCTAAACCCTCCGTTCTTCTGCCCAGAGACAGGGGTAGGGAGAAATGTCATAAATAGGAGGAGATAAGAAGTCCACTCTCAGATTCCAGGAGGAACCAAAGGAGGGAGACTCGTCTGTAAATATGTATGTACACAGTTTATAGTAGGTAACTAGGGTAGAAGTCCCCTTACTATTTTCCAGACAGGGAAATGTCACTATCCATTATAGGGTTCCGCTATATGATGCTCAGGCACATCCTACCCACAAGAGGGGATAGCAAGGCACTTCACGATAGGCTCCTCAGTGATAGGTCCTTAGAGTATCACTCCATAACTGTCAGTGGGATAGGTTCCCAGCTGCCCATAAAAGGGGGTAAGCCCTTAAGCCATGTTTGGGGGTTTAGGGTGTGCAGCCTCAGGTGTTGTCACCCTGCCAACGGGTCCCAGTGGAAATGGGAACGGTAATTCACAAAGGCAAATACATTGCCTTGAAGGGACAGCAAATTAAGATTTGTGCCTCTTTGGGGAGGCTGACCGAACATTCCAAAATAGAAGTGGTGTTGGACTGTCCATAATGAAGTTCAAGAAAAGTTCCTGGCGCCCTCTACTTATTTGCTCACCGCACCATCCTGCACGGATGCCAGCACCCTGAGAGAAATAAGGTAACGTATAGGTTCTCTGTTATTTCATGAAACTGTCTGCATTTATTAATTGTGCAAATGTAGCAGGACGTACTGTCCTCGGCGTTGCAGACGAACAAGCAAAAGTCTGGTGGGTACCGTGTCTGCCGCGATGGAGCTCTGAGGGGTTCGTGCCGCTAAATGGGCACCCCCACAGCATTAATCCTTCGGTGTCACAACCACCGCAGTTGCGTGGCAGCAGCACTGAAGACTGTTGGGCTTGCTACATCTGTATGTCATTGTAATATTCCTTTTCTGTACAACAGGCACTGTGCCACTTTTGGTTATATTAAATCTAAAATGTAATTAGTACTGTCTGAGTGGGCTCTAATTAAAGATAGTACCTTTTGTAGAGATTAACTGCATTTTCAGACACCTTTTGCTACATTAGTTTTTTTGTGTTAATTACATCTTTTTTCTAGTAAACAGTAGACCAGGGACCCCTAAGGGTTGGCCGTAAATTATTCTTGGTGGTGGCAATGTATTGAGGTGTAGTGCAATGGGTTTTGGTGAGATATTGCTTCTTTTTAGTGTCCTGTGGAGGGGTAAGCGAGGCAGCTGGATAGCTGGAGATTTTAACCCCTGTCATATAAACAAGTCACGTACTCACAGGTGTGGCGTTTGTGGCAATAGGGCTGTCCAATCAACTATGCACAGTTTTGTCTGCGCAGTCAATGGAATGTGGGAAATAACTAAGTATAAGTAGATTGACAGATTCCTTGGAACTGAGTTTCTCTACTGGTTTACATATGATAGTCTCTAGGAACCACAGTGGGAGTAACAAGCCCAAGAGAAGAAGCTGTTCCACAGCAGTTATGGATCTGTTTATCACTCACTCGGGGCTAGATGTAGGTGGTGTTTGCAATGCATTGCACAGGAAGGGTAAATCCTTAACGGTATCGTGCCAAATGAGAACACTTTCTTGGATGCTTTTTTTTTTTTTTTTTAAACTGCATATTCACACAAAGAAGGAAATCTCTGTCTGTTCACTTCTCATTTGGCGAATATGGAGTTCATAATGTTAGATCTCTCTATCTCTTTTGGATTACTAATGGTAGGTTTACCTATTTTGCATCTGACACAGTGGAGTTAATAGCTTGAGGGTTAATTCTATACTGTTTGAAATGGCCATTCCACATAAAAAAAATTCTCCATTGACTTCAGTGGGTTTATTTTTAGGTCAAAATCATCTTAAATGGCCACTTTGGACAATATAACATTTGGCTCTTGGTTTATCCACTTATTATTTTGGGAAATGGTGTTTGTAAGGTTAAGTATTTAACACTGTTCCATGTACAGTATCACACTAATCTGCGAGGCATTGTGATTAGTGTAATATAAAGTGCTGTTTTACAAGCCCAGAAGGGAAAGTCAGACTTGAATACATTTGACTGCCACTGGCATAGTGTTTCAATTAATTTGCTGTTCCAGAATTTCAGTTACACTTAAAACAAATTAATTATGGTACATTGATCAATTGCTAAATTACAAAAAATCCTAAGTAAGGGCTGTATATGATAGATTTGTATTAATATCCCATGAATGATTAATAGTCATATTAACAGTTGATAACCATCACTCCGCTGAATCAGAGGGTAATAGGTTCAACTCCCATCAGAGTTTTCTGTTAGTTATTCTGAATTATAATAGAATTTCCAAATGCATGCATGTCCATATTCATTATGAATAATTCATTTACAGTAACAACTGTATTAATAATGATGACATACTTAAAATGTTAATGCCCGCTCTTCTTTTTGTTAGGTTAGATGTGATATGATTAGGAAATCAAAGAAAGACTGTGTAATAAAGCATAGAGGTCTGCTTCAAGTTCTGCTGTTACATGAAATATCAGCAGTGATATATACTGTACATGTACAGTAAGACACACTTGCTTAAAGAAGAATATGAATAGCACTGTGGATAATCCTGGACACATGATACATAAAGCTTGGCCCCCTGCAGATGCACTTACCAGAATTCCCTCCTACTGTCTATACGTTCCCCTACCTACCAATTAGATTGTAAGCTCCTCGGAGCAGGGACTCCTCTTCCTTTATGTCTGAAGCACTTATTCCCATGACCTGTTATTTATATTATTTGTTGTTTATAGGATTACCACTTGAATTACTACTGTGAAGCGCTATGTACATTTATGGCGCTATATAAATAAAGACATACAATACAATGTACTGATCCATGCACATTGCCTTCTATAGCTCTTATATGGTAAAGATTTAAGAAGTACAATACGCTTTTGAAAATGAAGTCAGCCAGAAAGCTTGTCATGTGCGAATATAAAAGGAAAAATGTGATTTACCGAAAATATGTTTTCCTACAGTGAGTCACGGCAACACGCCCACATCAATATTTCCCATTTAGTTAGGGCAGGAAACTTCTAACGTGGGCTTGTTTCAAGTGAGACCCTTCCTCTCGACGATCAGTATTATTTATAGCACTATTTACACCTAGTGTAGTACCTCAGAAAAGCGGTACCTGAGAGGCCTTCCAGGGACTTGGGAGCACGGCGGAGACGTGTTGTTGCTGCTGCACGGGGGGTCGAGACTGCAGAGTCGTGCATCTTCCCTGTGGGCGGCCTCCCCTCGTGACAACTGCCCACGTTCCCAATCAGGAGCAGGAGTTTAACATAAGTTAAACCCAGGCCCTTTATTCATTTGGTGGCTCTTTGCTGCACTTGGCCCATTTCCATAATGTCATTTTATGGTGAGGTGTCCAAAACTGTACTCCACATTCAAGGTATGTCCTTACTAACGATAATATATTGCTATCCTTTGCAGCTAATGCCCAGCAGTAATCATTATTACTCAGCCAGCTTTCTACAAGCACTTCCAAATCTATCTCCTTCTATGATTGACCTAATTTTGTACCATTTAGCCTAGAGGTAGCCTGATTATTATTGCTTCCCAAACGCATAATCTTTCCTTTATCTTTATTAAACTTTCAATGCCATTTACATGCCCAAGCTTCCAGTTTATCCAAGTCCTTCTGTAGCAGCCTAGGGCATTTGGCCATGGTAAGTCCCTATGTTTAACCCTTACCCTAAAACCCCCTACCCTAAGCCCCCACCCCAAGACCACTTATCCTAAAACACCTTCAATTAACCTCCTACCCTAACCGCTAAACCCCTTTAAATTAACCCCCTAACATAACCACTAAAACCCCTTAAATGAGCCCCCTTCCCTAACCGCTAAACCCCTTTAAATTAACCCCCTAACCTAACCACTAAAACCCCTTAAATGAGCCCCCTTCCCTAACCAGTAAAATGCCTTAAAATAACCTACTACCCTAACCCCTTAAACTAACCCCCTACCCAAACCATTAGTAAAACTTACCTTAGTAGCGGCCGGATGGTCACTTGGTTTCGCTGAAACGACCGCTATCAACTGTCCCATTTTGTTCTGTAGAGACATGATATCCTGCTCTGCATTACTACCTGACATAATGGCGTGTCATCCGCAAAGATGCAGACTTTGCTCTCTATGATTACCTTAAAGCAGCAGAATATTTTTTATATATATATATATATATATATATATATATATATATATATATATATATATGGGCAGCAGGGTGTCTCTAGAGCGGAACCCCATTAATTTCAGCTCGTGGGGCCCCCTGCTTCCTGAGATACTTACCTCCCGTAGGTGGTGCTGGTAGCAGCTCCGCAAGTTTAAAAGTCCTGGTCACGTGGGCTAATAGGAAGTCGCAAGGGATGATGTTCCGGCCTCCTATTGGCCTGTGTGACACACAGTTTAATCCCGGAAACCCTCTACAGGGCGCCCTGTGCGTGAAACGCGTCAGAGTACCTGCCAGGACTACCCATGTACTTGTTTTTAAGTCAATAAACTTTTTTCTTTGACTGCTGCATCTGCCAGTTTATTTGGCAAGCTGTGCTCCAGTTTTTCCCTCGGGATTGTTTATCTAGTTGTGCATGTGCATGGACGCACGCTGTGCTGAAGATCATCATATATACCTCACATCTCCTGCGTCCTGCTATCAACGCAGTATGAACTACACTAGACGAGTCACGCGGTGCCCTGCTAATCTCCCGGCGTTCCAGTCACCACACTCTCAGTGTTTAGGAGACGCAGACGGAACCTGAACCGGAGGGGCTGACAGACATCGCTCAGCCCATTGAAGAGGTTTCTAGCAGCAATTAGGCTTCTCTTCACCAGCAGTGCTTAATGCTTGGAACTGTTTGTCTCACATCGCTTCGTTCCCCTCCTCCCCCCAGGATTTGCTAACGGTAACCGTGAGTACAAATTAGGCAAGCTTTTGGTGCTATACAAGATTAGCCAGTTGCCTTGAATTCATTATTGTCTTTATTATATATTGGTGACGTGAGGAGGGGCTACATATTCAATTTATGGACATATCGTTTCTCAAAGGATCTTCAAACACCAAATTTACACACTCATATGTTTTCATTGAGCACCGATATTATTTAGGGCTGATATCAGCCCTGAGTACAAACTACTTACAACTTTAGCCCAATCTGAAAAGGTTTTAGCTACAGTACATTGAGAATGTGAAAGGAGAATGTGAGGGAAAAGTCAAATGTGTCTCCTGACGAAGTCGAGAACAGTTCCTGGTAGCTAGGCGAAACGCGTTGAGTAAACCAGCAGACCTATTTTGGTCTTGGAGGCGACCCGTAGCAAAACCAACCCTGCAGCCGTGACATCAGAGGATCAGACGGGCGCACAGAGGGAGGCTCCGATCCAGGATACAGAGCCGTGGCAGCCAGCCTGATGACCCAAGGGAGGCGGTGAGCTGCTCGGGACATCTCCTATTCACAATTTGTGATAAATGCTTTTATTCTATTAGCACATTGTAAGTGCGCATTTTTTACCCATCCATTTTTTATATAAAGTTTACATATTGATCGCACTATGTAGTTTTTCCCTCTCTCCATATATGCGGTATTTGCTGACGGAATATCGATAGGGGGTCAGGTGCCTAGATACCTTCAAGGGTGGCAACCCAATTTGCCAACTGCCTATATTTACTCTTTAGTCCTGTGAGTAGAACAGCTATATGAGCCAAGACACTGCTATATTTATCCATCCACTGCATTACGTCTGCACTTATATTTTTGCATCTTGTTTTGTTTTCTCATTCCTCCATATGCTCCCCCTGGATGTTCTGAGATACCGGAAAAGTCAAATGTGACACCTAGGCTCTGTGCTTGTGTTACTGGATGTATGATAGTGCTGCCAACAGCAATGTAGAAGGGGGCCGTAGGGCCAGGCTTGGGAGGAAGTATGAGGAGATCTGTCTTTGGCATGTTAAGTTTGAGTTGGCGTAGGGCCATCCAGGATGATATGGTGGGGAGACTTTAGGCTGTACAGCAGGTGTAAGGTCAGGGGTTAAAAGGTAAATTTGTGTCTGATCAGCATAGAGGTGATATTTGAACCAATGTGATGTGATAAGGTCACCTAAAGAGTGTATAAAGAGAAAACAGAAGAGGTCCCACGACAGACCTCTGTGGTACCCCCATAGAGAGATCAATAGAGGAGGAGCTTTTAGCAAACAAGACACAAAGTATGATGGGAGAGGCAAGAGGAAATCAAGGATATCGCTCTGTTACTGATACCAAGGGTATGGAGACTGAAGAAGAAGAGGGTGGTCCACAGTATCAAAGGCTGCAGAGAGGTCGAGTAGTATGAGAAGAATGTAATAGTCTTTGTGTTTGGTAGCATGGAGGTCATTAGATATTTTAGTGCAGGCTGTTTCAGTGGAATAAGCAGTATGGAAACCGGATTTTAGATCTACAAGAGAATAGGTGAGAACATGGAGCAAGCGAGAGATTACAAGGCTTCAAGGAGATTAGAGACAAAAGGCAGGAGGGAGACAAGGCAATAATTAGACAGACAGGTAGGGTCAAGCTTGCTATTTTTGAATAAAGGAATAACTGTTACATGCTTGAAGGAGGTGGGAAAGGTAGCATAGTAGAGGGAGGAGTTGAAAATATGTGTGAGTGTAGGGATTAGAATAGATTGAAAGGTTTGAGGTGATGGGAGGAAATGGGGTCAAGAGGACAAGTGGTTGAGGTAATCAGTAGTAATACATCCTCCTCTGGTACAGAGGAAAAAAAGTCAAGGAATGCAGGAGGAGAATTAGAACCTGAGAAGGTTCCATTTATGACAACCTTCTGTTGTCTATTCTTCAACCAGTTCATCCGGGTGCAAATATTTTTACGGAGACCAATTTCCTTTATTTTGTACACTAACCTCGTGTGGAACTGTATCAAAAGTCTTTGCAAAATCTAAGTAGACCACATCAACTGCATTACCCTGCTTTAAATTCAGACTTACCTCCTCAATGAAAACAATAAGGTTAGTTTGGCACAACCTATCCTTCATAAGTCCATGCTATAGTTATTACTAATATATTTTGTTAGTCCATTAGGCATTTCTGAATATTATCCCATACTAAATCCTCAAGTAGCTTCTCCATTAGTGATGTAAGGCTTGCAGGTCTTTAATTCCCTGGTTGAGATCTACTGTAGCTCTCTTTGTAAATACAGGCACCATGCCTGCTTTACGCCAATCTTGGGGTACTGAGCCTGTGGAAATTGAGTTTTTGAATATTAAATGTAATGGTTTGGTTATTACTAAACTCAGCTCCTTGAGAACTCTTGGATGTTTGCCATCGGGGCCAGGTGCCTTATTTACTTTAATTTTATCAATCCGCCTATGAACTTCTTCCGCTTTTAACCAAATGTTTATTAATGTAGAAATACAAAAGTTAAAGTCTGGGAGCAAATAAAAAAAATATTATACAGGAATTTAACTTTAAAATGACATCTATTGGAGGGTTTCATAATGATAAGTGTAATGGAAAAATAGAAAAGCAAAAGGAATTTCAGACAATAACAGATTTTATTGAGTATCTCAATAGCCATGTATCTTTGGGTTAAACAATAATATTTTAGCTGATTAAGAGAAGCAACATAATACATTTAGTAATGTTGTGTTTGACATTTTCTCCTAGCTGATTACTATAAACTGGAAGATTCATAGTACATAGGCTGGAGAATGACATACAAGATAAGAAATAAAAATGAAAATATAACATGTCACCTTTTCCCTCATTATCAGTAATAAATACCTTATTTTTTAAGGGAGAGCTCCCATGATCATATAAAACAAAGATAACTTGAGTGGGGGAATACAGTAATGACTTTAACACTGTGTAGATGCAAAGTCCCCATCTTGCTGCTTTCCATACCGTTAATGTTGGTGTGGCCTGTGCGCTCTCTCCCAAACATAGAGTAATACCGTAGATTCAATAGAAGGGGCCTTCAATTTGTTCTTCTCTTAATGATTGTCTGGTTTACAACAAAACAAATGTACTATCATGTTAAAGTGGAACATCAAAATACCTTTATAGAATGCAGCGAGAAATTCATTCACACTCTTGATAGAACACAATAAACTGTTCTGAAAAGCCTGCCACGGCGAATGCAATAAAATTCCTTCTATTATAAAATGGTTTAAACAAATGTATTAAAGGGTTTATAGAGACCTCTTTGTAACCTCGATCTATTTGTTGTATGAAATAAACATGTACTGTCAAGTTATAGGAAACTAGAGAAACATCAAGCAGAGCCCATACAGTTTATCTGATGTTGGACCTTGAGTTTTGAGTGCGATCACCCCAGTTGCATAAAGTAAAACGTTTCATTATAACGCCAATTTTGGCAACAGGTCTATTTTCAACAATTTATGGATTAAAGCAACAATACTACTTTCCAACTTTTTTCAACAATTATTTGTATACGTAATGCATGTGACAATGTATAATTCTACATTCTTACCTAAGCTGGCAATCGTTTGGTGCTCCTGTTATAAATCTGTCGAAAACCTCATTGTGTGTCTAACATGATGGCAGCTTCAGTCAGTGTAACTCAGCAGCTACAAGGTATTTTGATGTTACTAAGGTGACATTATCTATTGTTACAGTTAACAGCTCTAACTGCTGGGAACATTTGCAACAAATTATCCCAAACGGGAAAGTGTTGCAAAGTGTTACATGGCTTGGGAGGTTGTTAAAAAGCAATCCATGGCAGCAAATGTTTTTGGGGAAATTTTAATTTTTTAGATATAGAATTGAAGCAGGGGGTCACCGGAGCGGAACCCCATAAATTTCAGCTACAGGGACTCCGTGCTTCTGGAGATACCTCAGAATTAAGTGCCGTTAGCAGCTCTTCTCGGCTACCAGGGTTCACAATACGTCCACTGTTCAAAGATTTTACGTCACTCGGGCCAATAGGAAACCGTGACATCATCTGTGCGGCTTCCTATTGGATCTTCTGATGCGATGAAAATAATATTATTAAAGATTTATCAAAGATGATATCTTTGTGAAGAAGAAAGTTCCTTATGTTTGTAATCATGCGGTTCCTGTTATCCAATATCAAATGAAATAGCAGAAAACAGATGTCTTCACAGTTCATTTGTTTATCGTAAGGCAAAATAACAATAACCATTTACATTAATACAATTAAACAATCCTTGGAAAAGTTATGGCACAACGATTATACTCTTATCTTGGTCTTGGACAGACTTCATCCTGTACCCAAAATGTACTACAGTATAAACAATTCTCTTGTTCTAACTTTCCTACAAATCAATTGTTTCCTTTAAGTGTGTTTTTCTTATATTACACAATCTCTCTCAGTTCAGTCTGAAGAGTCTGTGGAAACAAAATGGATTCTAACAGACAACATGGATTCCGAGATATAATAGAGAGCAGGAGCACAGCTGAGATCCAGGAAAAACAAATGTTCCAGGGCAACTCCAGATTCAATAAAAAAACATTTATTGCGAAATCAGCTCACAATGGTGGTGAAGAAACGCACATTTCTTCACCACCATTGTGAGCTGATTTTGCAATAAATATTTTTTATTATCCTGTTTCAATCATATATATATATATATATATATATATATATATATATATATATATATATATGGAAGAAAAGAGAAAAAAACAGGTGCACACCTAGTGCATTAAAGTATAACAATAAGTTTATGGAACATTAAAAACAGACAAATGCCCACTCACAAGTGTAACGGTAATAAATGCAGTTATGAGATAGGCCCTCATAAGCCAGTGGTAGCGTCCGGATCAGCAATGGTGTCCTCTCCTACACACACGTTGCGCGGTCTCCTTCTACCGGAAGTGACGTCCACCCGGTCTGGTGCCCCGCAAAAGGAAGTCCCTCCAGGAAACCGAGCCTTCGCCTGCC
Organism: Ascaphus truei; assembly: GCF_040206685.1. Lineage (NCBI taxonomy): Eukaryota > Metazoa > Chordata > Amphibia > Anura > Ascaphidae > Ascaphus > Ascaphus truei. The sequence goes on from NC_134486.1 coordinate 299,029,898, forward strand.
TGCTTCTGGCCTGCGTTCGTCTTAGTCCGTGATAAAGTTCTCAGTGGCGTGGCTAAGGCAGAGGAGGCACTTTCCCACTGAGAACTTTATCACGGACTAAGACGAACGCAGGCTGTGAGAGGCTAAGCCAAACAGAAGAGCGGACACATCTCTGTTTCCCCTGGTGGTGCAGCAGCCAGAAGCAGGCAGGCGAAGGCTCGGTTTCCTGGAGGGACTTCCTTTTGCGGGGCACCAGACCGGGTGGACGTCACTTCCGGTAGAAGGAGACCGCGCAACGTGTGTGTAGGAGAGGACACCATTGCTGATCCGGACGCTACCACTGGCTTATGAGGGCCTATCTCATAACTGCATTTATTACCGTTACACTTGTGAGTGGGCATTTGTCTGTTTTTAATGTTCCATAAACTTATTGTTATACTGTACTTTAATGCACTAGGTGTGCTCCTGTTTTTTTCTCTTTTCTTCCATAGGTATCCATAGGGAGTTGTGATCCCTTTCAAACGGGCTGCCTATACCTGGATGCATTTATCTGGAACGGGACTCTGTGATTTTTAAGGTTCTTAAAGGTTTTTTAAAAGGTTTTTTTGGGGATTTTTCCATTGAATATATATTTTTTATATATTTTTTATATTTTTTCAATACATTTTTTCGTTATGCATATTCTATATTAAAATTATTATTGTTATAACATGTTTTTATCTTATAGTAACATAGGTTCTATTTTATATTAACCTCCCTTGGCCACCCCATAGGTTGCATTAACACAGTAGGCTACCTACTTACAGTTAGGCAGGTTGTTTTATTAGTCGCTCCTTTATTATCTTTGTTTTGATCTGTTATATATATATATATATATATATATATATATATATATATATATATATATATATATATATATATATTTTTTTTTTAATTGCAGGCTTGGATTTTCTCTTTAAAACCTGCTATAGAAATAAAAAAGTTGCTTTAAAAGAAATTAGAAATGGCATTAATAGTTGAATAAATAAAAAAAAAACAGTCACATCTAATACTACAGAACTGATTCTTTTAAAACAAAAAAGCCATAAAATTGCACATGTTTTGTTGCTTTAAGTAAATATTTAGATATTCTTTTTGCTGCCAATAATGTCTCCGAGCTGTGAGTCTCTGTCACTCTGTTTCCATACAGTCCTTGATAAACTTTGTGTTGCAGAAATATAAATTGCCCTGCTGAGAGCATCTATGGCTGTTATACTTAAAGGTTTAAGCCGTCCACAAGGACATGTCTCTTCTGGGTCAAGATTGTTGAATTGCTAAAATGTTACTTTAATCTGTCTTAATCTGTTGGCATCATCAATTTGAGTGAGATGGTGTACACAGGTTACATCCATCAGGAAACTCTTACAATTGTTTATGCTTCGTTTTCAAGCAGAAGAATGGCACCTTTTTGTTAGTCACCGCTCTCCAGGATTTCACATTTTACTTGAAGCGCTGTATCCATGTTGGACAATAATCCTGCCTATATACAATTATCTGAAAATCGGTGCATTTTTCTTGTTTCATTGCAGGTTCAATGCTGCGGCATTGTCAATTTGGATTATTAGTGACCGTCTGGACAATTATGGATGTAACAATTTTTTTAAAACTAAAGCCAAATTGTTTAACGGTAGTTATCTTAGACTTGGATTTCAGGTTAGTAAACAGCTACTCTGTGTGTGTTCCCCATTTGAGAGACGCCATATTTTTTCAATATCGCCCAGGTTAGAACTGGGAAGGCGAGTTTTTGTTTAGCTCCCAGCGATTATGCACCATATGAGGTTGTCCTTGGGTTTTTCCCCATGATGGAAATAGTTGATGCTAACGCGGAACGTTGCTGACTTCAGGGACTCAGACGTTCTACAGCTTCTGAGTCAGAAAACATATTTGACCATCCATAAATGAAACATTACTTTCAGTCCTGCCAATTGTTCTGAAACTACCGAGACCTTGGAACACATTCCCTTCTGCTGCGGGGGCTTCACATTTGATGGCTCTTTTCCTTGATATTACAGTGCTGAAGATTCTTAGGGAGCCCTCGGAAAACCTGTGCATCTCTGCTTTTGTCTTCAAGTAGAATCACAGGGCCTTATTAAAGCATTCTGTTTCCATAAGGTATACTTGAAACTTTCTCCATTGAACTTCAGATATTTAAGGGAATTATAAGTGTGCAGCAGAATTTCCTTGCCCTGAACTCCTGGACAACTGAAATGAAACATCTATTATCCCTCCTGTAGTCAGAGCCCAGTGCTTCTGTTGACTCCCAGATACCAGACATGCATCAGCATATTGAACCTGCACTCTTTAACCGTACAGCATTGCTTAAGCTGTTGACAGAAACCGCTTTCCTTTTAAAGTGATATACTTCCCCTGACCTGTATTTTCCGAACTCTTACAGGACAAGAACTTTCCATTCAAATGAAAAGAGTACAATAATAGACCTAGGTAAATATATATAAAGTAATTGTAAAACTGCAGCTTTTAAGAAATCTACAGAAGAGACAGCAAACCTTCATGTGCTACATGAAATCGGACTGATCATAATGTAGAAGACTCCCGTTACAGGTAATGTAACTATCGTTCCCCATACCTGCTGTGAGAAAGATGTCATGGTCTCCCACTTACCAATTTGCTGTTGGTCGCTCCAGCAGCAAAGCAATTTGGAAAGGCAAGAAGGGAATAATGGGACGTGGAACATAGAGCATAGCCTAAATAATGAGATTGTGAATAATTGCTTCATATATTAAGAAAAATAAAAAGCTATAGATTGCAGAGCTATGTAGCACATTATGAGTATATCAAATTAATAACTGGATCATAATCAGAAACTATCATGTCGAAAAAATAGCTTTCCTAAAGAAAGTACCGGCACGCCATATTTATTTGGGTATATTGTTTATATTTTTTCAAGACCTGTGGAGTGCCGGTACTTTCTTTAGGAAAGCTGTTATTTCTACATTATGGTATAGTATCCCTTCAGAGGGCGGACCTCAGAGCACCCGACGCATTTCTCTTTACATCCAATCATGTGAGTGCACCTTATATTATTACTTCCAGTTGTCAGTAGCATAAACTACCCTTCTTATGCAGTTTGTGAAACAACAATCACTTTAGACATTAGTAAAGAGACAAGAGGTTGAAAATGAGTATGTGGAAGCCCAGATTGTGTTTTTCAAAATGTGTTGAATAGGTTGTTGCTGCACCAGTATGTTTTTGCAAAGTAGCTGAAGTTTTGGGACCTCTCATACCGAATGAATCATTTGGTAATAGCAGAGTTTATAGGTTAAGTGCAAGTCTAAAGTAACAAGAGAGGAAAAAACTGTGTGCAGCTCTCAATCAGAGTGCTGATGCACCCTTAGATAGGGAAATCCAGTAAGCTAGAACAGTTATAAAAGGTCTAGCTTTTAGTAGTTATATTTTAGACAGTGAGGCACAGGTTCCCTAAGGTGTAATACACCTAAATATATAATCCTGTCTAGACAAATATAGTATCTTAGATTAGCAACTCGAGGACCTCTCTTCCCCATCTCATGATTTGCTCAGGGTTTCAAACAGAGTAGGAACCGCATGTTAAGCTAATACAAGACTTGACCACTTACCTATCATCTAACTATGCTCTAGTAGTATTGCGTATATTTGTCTAGACAGGATTATATATTTAGGTGTCTTACACCTCGGGGAACCTATTATAGTTGCCTCACTGTCCACTCAGATAATATAACTACTAAAAGCTAGACCTTTTATAACTGGTCTAGCTTCCTGGATTTCCCTATCTACAAAGTTACATAATTACATAGTAGATGAGGTTGAAAAAAAGACTTCCGTCCATGCAGTTCAACCTATGCTAAATTTAGACAACAGACATATTATCATATATCTATACTTATTGATCCAGAGGAAGGCAAACAAAAAACTCCAGAGTCACATCATCCAATGATATCTCATAAGGGGAAAAATAAATTCCTTCCTGACGCCAAGAATTGGCAATCGGATTAATCCCTGGATAACATCCTTCCATGTATACTTATCTGGTATATCCCTGTATACCTTTCCTATCTAAAAAGATGTCCAACCTTTTTTTGAACAAATCTATTGTATCTGCCATCACAGTCTCCATGAGTAATAAATGGGGGATGCCCCTGAGTCCTTTGTACTGCCCTTGGGATGAATAATTCTTTTGAAAGCTCCATGTATTGTCCCTGAATATATTTGTATATAGTTATCATATCCCCTCTTAGACGCCACTTTTCTAATGTACAGTAAATACATCTAATTTAGCTAGTCTCTCCTCATAAGTTAGATTGTCCATCCCCTTTATTAATTTGGTGGCTCTTCTCTGCACTCTCTCTAGTTCCATAATGTATTTTCTTAGGATTGGTGCCCAAAATTGTACTCCATATTCAAGGTGTAGTCTTACTAATGCTTTGTAAAGGGGCATAATTATGTTTACTTCCCTTCCATCCATTGCCCGTTTGATGCAAGATAAGATCTTGTTTGCCTTTGCAGCTACTGCAGGACTTTGGGCACTATTGCTAAGCCTGCAGTCTACAAGCACTCCTAAATCCTTCTCCATCAAGGATTCCCCCAATATATCTCTATTTAATTTGTTCTTGCATCCCAAATGCATAACCTTACATTTATCTGTATTAAACCTCATCTGCCATTTACCTGCCCACGTTACCAGTCTCTCCAAGTCCTTCTGAAGAGAAATTATCTAAGGGTTGATACAAACCTATCATAACATTAATGGTGCACCTACTAAGGACATCCACACTAATAACCGCTCCTGGTCCTATCACACTTTTAACCCCTTGATTAATGAATTGATGAATTGTGTTCACCTTTTTATTTTGGCATTTATTTTATATCAATACTTTAGTCAAAGTAAATGTGTACTGTATTTCCATTATTCATTCAGTTAATTGAGTGCAGCCCACAGTTTTCCTCTCTTGTTATGCACCATTAACTTGTTACCCAATTCTCCTCGATCACTACAAAGCTGAACAAGGAGTGTTTCTCCTTTTTAGCGTTAATTAATTGCAAGTCTATATTCATTATTTGAGGATATGTCAAAACTCTTGTACCATTATCAGTTGGAAGACAATCCATCTTATTAACTTGTTCAAGCTTCTCGTTTAGCAATGGGAGAGATACACAACATCATCTATCAAGCTTTGAATCATAGACCAAAAAAAAATGTAGTTTGGGACCAAACCACATATGTGCCAGGTCTCCTATTGTATCTATCCACACTGTCTCCAGTAACTCGCAGAGGACCCTGGAAACATAGTACTTAATCATTTGGGTGTTAAATGCCACCCAATTATTTTGTATATGCTTTCCCTTGTTATCGTGCATATTGAGGTTTTGAATGCTAGATCTCTGTTCACTCATCAGTAGACCTTTCTACATGTAGATCAATTTCCTCCTGTAGACATGATCTGCCAAATCATCCATCAGAACCTGCTCCTGGTATAAGGTCGATATGAGGCCTTTTTTATATGTTTTAGCTCCACATCTGTTCTCAAATATAGTATTTGGAAATTATAAACCGAGAGAGATCGATTGGATAAAATGCCTAATCTAGAGATAAGCAATAGTTCTGATCCTGGGAGTTTATACTTCTTGCAGAGCTCCTGCAAAGTCAGGAGTTTTCTCTGAGAGAAGATATGTCCCACATCCACTATCCCTCTGATTTTCCAAGATTCAAAACAACTTGCTCAACCACGCTGGGGGGAATACTGGGCAGTCAAACTGGGGGACTAATTTAGATGGTGAATTAATGAGTTTAAATGTTGTTTTAATTGTATTGCAGAGATGTGTTGTCAACGCAATTGCAGGGAAAGAAGGGCCCTGTATCTTTTTTTTCTTCTCAACCTTAGCCCAGAAGAGCAAAGGTAGAGAGTATGTTTTAGTGTAGGAAGTTTCAATATTGACTCAGCAGCAGTTGGTGGTTTCGAAATGACCGGTCTTAGGCCTGGGACATAGCGCCTCTCAAACGTGCTGAGGCTGAGGGAAAGCGGTGCTTTCCCTGGCCTTACACAGCACGCCATCAGGGGGCAGGACGGGGGCGGGACAGTGACATCACGGAGCTGGTTTGCCCTCATTGGGCGAACCGCTCACGTGACCGGCCCTGCGCTCCGGCAAGCAGGGAAATGTCAAAACGCCGTCAGACACACGCTTCCCCAAGCGTGCTGACGCGCGCGCGAGCCCCTGCTAAAGCCGCTCTCATTGCGGCTGCCGGGGCTCAGTGCCGAGCAGTAGCACGGCTCAGCGCATAAGCGCTGACCATGTCCCAGGCCTAAGTTGAACCAAAAGATATCGTCTGATGTCTGGTACGGCAAGACCTCACCCCAGTTTAGGAGCCAAAAGGACCTGTCTAATCGCGGTTTCTTTTGCTGCCAGATAAAATGGAAAAATGAGTTCTGAATATCCTTTATGTATTTAAGCAGGTCTTTGAAGGATATTCATTTTTTCTCTCTTGTATTCGACCCAGTCAAGACGTGTGATACACAGGCAGATCTTTTTTTTTAATTTGGGATAATACATTTGGGTAATTAGACTTAATACTTAAATAATGAATGGTCATTTTTGGATATAAATATATCCAGATATTTAATTTGAGTGTCTTTCTATTTATAACACGTTTAACTGCACTAGTTTAACTTCACAATGTGGTAGTGCTTCCGATTTCTCTGCATTAATCTTATAGCCTGATAACGACCCATAATTATAAAAAGTGTCAACTGTAGTTTCGGGAGTGAGGTCAGTAGGTTGGCAATTGTTAGGATAATGTCATCAGCAAAGAGGGAGAGCTTATAAACTTCAGAACCAGCATGGTATCCTGTGTACATTTGGGTTCAAACGGATCGTACCTGCCAACGGTTCTATGACAAAAGCAAATAGTAGTGGTGATGACAGACCCCCGTCTGGTCCCATTCGTGATCGCCTGAACTCGCCCCAGGAAAGGGCCTGTTAAACCAAAGGTCTTCAGTGTACAATTTAAAAAAAAAAAAAAAAAACTCAAGCTAATCCTGTCGAATGCTTTCATAGCATCCAACCTCAGCAGGAATGCTTTTGTCTTGGTGTTATTGAAATGTTAAGTAATATTTATTATCTTCCTTGTGATATCAGCCCCTTGACGACCACTTACAAACCTGACCTGGATTTAATATACAACATGAAATAGAACATATACTGTAGTCTCGTACTCGTTGGTTTCTGGATTTCCATTTTTCTATTAAAAAAATAAATCTTTTAATACATCTCTAAACTCCAGAACTTTACTCAGAAAATTAGGTTGCTGGAGACTATATGCTAACTAGTGTAATTCCCAGGCCTGACAGGGTACTGTGCACAATAATAAAAAAAAAGATTTAACTTTAATCAATTGAAATGAGACGTCATGCTTGAGTAAGATGGCTACTCCATGGCTTTTACTGTTGTATGATTAATAAAATGGTATTGGAAACACACGTTTAAATGTGTTTGGGGGTCCTGTTTATTAAAATCTGTCTCCTTGAGGAATATAATATCTCCTTGTATGCGTTTGAATTCAGACAGAACCAGCCTACACTTAAAGTTTGAATTAAGGCCTTCAATGTGTAATGATACAAGTTTAAGAAAATATTGTATTCATAGGTTCTTTTAATTGTTACAGGGATAACCCTTTTGTCTAATCCTTGTGATCCCTTTATCTTGAGGAGACCAGGTAAGTATAGGGTACCTAAGAGCATGGAAATAGAAATGGCTGTTTCCGAACTGTACACTTAGGCAGGGGGGCCCTAAGGGGAAACTAAAAGGGCAAAAAAGAAATTAGGTGTCACCTGCACTTGGCAATAAATCCCATACCGAGCGAGCCACGTGTCAGTACTTTGGACACAAGTCCAGTTGGGGGTATGCTGACTGTACACAAGTGGGGACGCTAGGTGGAATTTCACTAGGTACTTGCAGTGAGGCTTATTAGATCAGATCCCAGTTGGTTAATATGGGGAGAAAACAGGGCAGGAAGGGACCAGTCCTTCTACCCAATACTCCCTACCTCCGGCAGACTATGTTGCCCTGAACCGTCAGTAGCAAACCACACATTTACACTAACATATCACAACTAATAATATTAAGTAAATAACATCTTTATAACCAACTCAGACCCCTTGGTTAATCCAGTGCCCGCATTTTAACAAGCTCTTGTCCTCATTACTAATTTCCCTAGATGAGGTGAACGCATGGTTAGTGATTAAATAAGTTAACAATTTTTATAGCAGGAGGACCCTAACAGGGGTTAGTCCGCAATCAATATAAGTCCCGGTAATGATGTAAACATGGTCATAGCCTCTTGGTCAGTCAAGGGCCTTCTTTCACCTCGCACCAATCGATGGCCAAAATGTAAGTCATATTACCTGGGGACTAGGAGTAATCTCCGGGGTGGTCTGTGTTCAGTCCTGACACTCCCGGTTCAACGTGGAGTGCCAAGATGCCGCCAGCAGCCACAGGGGAGCTTGCTGGGCAAAGCACCGGAGCAGATACAAAAAAGAAGGATAAAGCAAACCGGCTCAATTAGGAAGCCTCCAATGGCTGGTCCTGGTTTTTATTGAGGAAAAGATATACAAGAAACACATGCAATATACATCACCATCTCAGTATATTACAAACAGTCCCATTATCCAAATGTTCATACAGTTGTTTTAGAAATAAACAGAGTAATTCCTGTGTTCCATTTTAAAGTTGTTAAATTATCTTTTCTACTTCCTCTAGTTTCTAATTTCTAACCAGATACACTTTTAAGTTGTGACTAAACATTTAAAAAATAGGAGGGACGAGAGGGATAGAAGGGAACAAACACTAAAAAAAATGCTGAATAACAAAATAAAAATAAAAAAGAGCAAACCTACGTCTAGAATAATAAAGAGAATTGAGTGAGAAATATTATCACAAAACCACAAACACTCCGACTGAACAAAAAGGGGGGTTGGGAGATTCTATGCGAGAATAAGTTCTTATAATAATACTTCTATAGTTATATCCAGCTATATACCACAGGATACAAAGGCAGAGGGATGTAACTCGGTTTGAGAATGTTTCTATATAAAGTTATCCCTCCACAATTATACCCAGCTACACACTACAGCAGTAATGCGCAAAGTTTTCTCCCTGCGCCCTCCCCCCCCCCATTCTCCTACCCTGTTCGGCTCCGGCATCAAATGTCGTGGCAAGGTCACGTGACATCACGTTGCCATGGCATAATTTGATGCTAAGTTAGCATGGTGACGCGTCACCGAAGACCAGGTAGGAGATGTTACAGAGGCCTAGGCCTCGCGTGGTCCCCCAGCATTTAATTTAAATGCCTTGGGGGGAAGAACAAGGGACCTCTGTAACCGCCACCCCCCCCCCCCCCTGGAAAATCTCACTCCCCCCAGTTTGCACAACCCTGCACTACACGATACAGAGCAAGATGATATGTAAAAAGTTGAACGTTAGAATCACTTTAATTGACCTTTTTCTAAATTAACCCCATGATTTAAATGCTCAACAACAATATACAAGAGTTAAATTCAAGAACAACTTTTTCCACCTTTTCTCTTATCAGGATTTCTCCGTCCTGTCTTTTAGGAAGACTATTTCTTCATGGAGTCTGTGAACCTCATCTAATATGTTGGAATGCATTTGCGGGGCTTCCGCCATTTTATGTTCAAGCTGTCCTGTTCTCTCTCTTTAGTACAGACATCTCTTGCTTGAATTCAGGAATAGCTTTTTGTATCTCAATTTGGAGGGTGCTACAGTATTAATGTTGGTAAGGAGTTTATTCTTTTTTTTGGTTATAGCTGCATCGTCCTCTCTCTCCATTTCAGAGTATGAGGAGGGCTGAGAGGAAGTGCCATGTTCTGGCTCCTGGCCTGCTACCTTGCCTCTTTGAAAAAAACAGGACATCTCCTACGAAGTCGGCTTCCTTTACTTCGGAGGCATTTTGAATGGATTGGCGAGTATTTAGCATTATTAGGCAACTTTTCATAACTTTTCAGGTTGCCCTGGGCAGGTTTAGGCTGGATTAGCCTTCTGGACTCCCAGAGCCACTTCTTCATGCGACCATTCGCATCACGCATGCACCTTCTTTAATACTTCTTTTAATAGTGTTTTTATTCAAGATTCTGGCAGTGCTAATCTGCTTGGTTTACAAGCAAATATTTATCCTGGTAAAGCAAGTTAGAGAGTGACCTGTAAATAAGGGCCTACCATTTCGCAGGATGATGGTAAATCTCCACACTACTATCTGTGCTTACCGATTTTAAAGAACATGGAAAAAGCATTTTAATGCATTTCCTAGTTCCCTAATTCTAAGATATATGAGGAATCTTGAAGCCTTGGGATCTGTAGAAATGTAGCAGACGTGTATAATTTAAGTTTGTCATAGGAGACCGTTTTTATGGATTCTTTTGCATATACAAAGCTATCATCAGTAGATACAATCAGTTATTTGCCAGTACCCTCAAAGATATTGATTCTCTGCAATTATTTTGGCACGAATACCACTGTTTTACCCTAAATGCTGTATAGATTATTCAAGCTCTGCATTGATTGAATTGTAGCAGTGACCTAAACATGCAATTGTTTTGAATACAACTTTTACAATATTTTGCCGGCACATTTCCTCCATGCGAAGGTTACATCTTTTATTTTTTACTTAATTGTAAAAATTCCCTTAAAGGAATACTTTCTTTACAGAAATCTATCTCAGCTACCAAAAAATTCCACCTTTAACCCCAAATTTCATGGAAAGTATTTTTTTTTTGTACAATTGTGAAGATTGTTAAATAAATGTAGAAAAAAAATAAATATTTTTTTTTACATCTTCTGCCAGTCTACTTATGTCATAAATACTGGAAAGATAACCATAATTATTGATTTTTATTCAAATGTATTTTATCACAGGTCGTGTTAAACAGATCTGAACGAATGGCTGATTTTTTTTTTTTTTTAACCTGGTCTCTTGGGGGAAAAGTAGGCTACAGGGGAAGCTGGAACCTCCCATCTATATTTCAACATGGGGTTTGCAGTTTCCCCTTTCTGCTCTCAGATTTTCTAACTGGTAAAGTGGTCAGCTGACATGGTCAATAGCATCAGCAAACAGAACAAAACAGGCTTCCAAGTATGCAAGTTAACCACCCCTGGAAATCGGACTGGTTTAGCAGTGGCCTTTGAACACTTCAGCTAATTTCTTTGATGTATTGCATTTAGCTGCTTGAGTATATGCAGGAAAAAATGCTGCAGATGTTATAGACGTTCATAAAATTGTGATTCTTATAAAATGTATCAAAATTGAATTAAACACATTTTAAAAGGATGACCCTCTTTCTGTGGAATTTTTTAATATATTTTTTGTGCTTGATGTGAAAAGGGAAGAATGTGTAGAAATTAGGTATGATTAAGTAATGTCAGACATGCTTAAGTTGTTCAAAGTATACAAATGCCTAGGTTCTTTTCTCATAGTAAATTGTAGCTGGGCCACAATCTCACATTTACAGAATATGAACAATTTTATGAAAAAGATTGAATGCTTTAATTATGGGTATTAAGCAGACCTGTCATAAAAGATGTATTTAGGACTATTTATCACACTTTCATTGTTGCACAAGTGATGCGAAACTAATACATCTGGCATGGGATTTTATAGCAAAGGCAAGAACCTCTTAAAGCTGCAGACCAAGCAATATCCTACATGTTTTTTTAATTTTTTTTTATAATAAATCAGTTCTGTACTATGAGAAAATACTTGTAGCATTAAAAAAAACACAACTCTAAATTACATTTTAATGGATTATAATGTAACAAGCATTTTTTTGTTTCTATAGCAACCCTTCAGAACGTCACATCCTCTTCCTCTTCTGAAACAGGCTCTGGCACACCCTTTTTTGAGCCCTCCCCTCTCTCTAGCAGTGCACCAATTGCATCTAGTGACTGCCTGGTCACATGATCTTCCCCACAGAACGTTGCATCTTTGGTCCTCTTCTGTTGCACTGACAGACATTTAGTGAACTTGGCTAATTACTTATTGTGTGGATTGTATTGATGCTCATAACAGGAATAAAAGATAACATTTAAAAATAAAAACGGCAGCTTTGAGTGCTGCTTTAAGATCACATATAAAGATGTTGGAGCAACATGCACAGCAAAGGGGCTCTTTGATAAAGCGCCAGTGTCAGCCCGAAACGTGTTAGAGGGGCTCTCTTCGCGGTATTCATGTACCAACAAAGTGTTGGTGCAATCGGCACCGGCAGTACAGGTCTGTTTTTCAGCCGGCACTGCACCGCCATTACCAGCTTCTTGCTTTAAGATCACACAGGCTTGTTTTCTTTAGTACAGTAAATATTTCGTTTTTTGCACCAGTATTGTGCAAGTTTTGCAGAAGAATTATGGTGATAAAAAGGCGCCGCAAGCTTTAGGTAAAATCAAGATCTGTGCTCTGAATAAATCACTGCTACACTACAGAACTAGATCATTGATAAGGGAAGCTGAAATGTGAAAAATGTTTGATACAATTGAACTAAAATGCAACATTTTAAATAGAGAAAATAAAAAGCCCTCAGTACTGTAGTTGTATTTTTAATACAATAGACAGGATCTCGAAAATACTAATTGCTAAAATCAATACCATACACACCTTTCATGTATATTAAAAGACTTTATTCACAATAGAATTTTACAAATATAATTCTTATAAATTGTGCATTTTAATCTATTACATACCCCATAATTGTAAGTTATAAAAAGGTGGAATGTCAAAAATAAATTTGAATGCATAGAAACAAATACATGGAATTAATTACTACTTGAAATGATTGGTTACAGGAATATTGATTTCTTTTTTACAATACCTGTGTGATATTTATTTCACAAAGTTCGTTTAATAAAAAGGCGGTACAAAACAAAACGTAGAACCAACTATTCAACCCACATTCTTTTGAAGAGCTAGAAATGTAAACAAAGAAAAACCCCAAAGTATATTTTATGTGCTTTAATCAAAGGATATACAGTTGGACTTAGGTAAAACACGATTATTTGGTTTTAATGCAAATCCATTGAGAGAAGCTTTGTTTGCATGTGACTTTAAACAAAACATTGTGCGGTGGTAATGTTTACAGCATTAAGACTGCACACAAAATGATGCATAACAATGTATTTTGTGCTCATCTGACAAATATCAGTAATATGATCATTCCATAAGACAGAAATACAAATATCCAATTGGTAATTTAGGGTCTGACTCGTTAATCAGTGGTAATTCAGTTAATTATGTGCAGTAAGTAAACCAAGACCATGCTGTGTCATACTAGTTATTACAATATTCAATAACTATTCAGAGACACGCATTACAACCTTTTTAGGCGCCACTAATTAAATATTACCGCAAAATAATTTTAGAGACATAAATGACAACAGTTCTTACAAAATAAGGAGGAGCATGACATGAAGGCTCAGTCCCAATTACACATTACTAATGTATCACTTCCGTTTATAATCGGTGTAAATTAGAATTACTCCTTTATTTTCATCTAAAGAGCTGGCTAAACATTTTCCCTTTTTATACTAACCACATATTTGTAAATAGATGATTTTTTGTTTGCTGGTTGAAATTTGGCTACTACATAGAAATCTAAAGCATTAAAGAAAATATTGCCTACTATTACACATAAAAAAAGTGTAGAGAAATGTAAAAAAATAATGGGAACGGTTTTATTATCTCTCTTTAAAGGTACGATCTCTGTCATTATGCCAGGCTATGTACTCGACATGGCACTCGTTATGTAATACCTTCCATATGTGCTCATTTAAATACTTTTTTCCACAAATGTCAATCCATTATTATACGGTCACTGCATTTAACAGTGAATTATATATTTCACTATTTTGCAGTCATGAACAAGGTAGTCAAGCACACCGAATGGATGCAATGACACAGACTCAGGTCAGGTGACAGGATAACATGAACAAGGTAGTCATGCACACCAAAAATATATCAATCAAAAAGGTGATTTAATGACTAGAGAGAGTCGTAAAAGCATCCGTTTCGGTGCAACATGCACATTTATCGGGTGATGGTGCATGTTGCACCGAAACGTTGGATGCTGTTACGACTCTCTCTAGTCATTAAATCACCTTTTTGATTGATCTATTTTTGGTGTGCATGACTACCTTGTTCATGTTATCCTATCTCCCGACCTGAGTTGTTGTGTCTTAGCATCTATCTGCATTTTCCATTAAAGCCTCTATGAGGGGGCATCCCAATTTGCTGGACCTGGTTCTGCTTTTGTGTACTATTTTGCAGTCAACATCCTTCGTGAACAGCACCCTAAATTTAGCAAGTACAGTAGTACCTACAGTAGGAATATCTTGTGCTAAACCCCTTACTGCTATTTAATGAGGCCCTTAGAATTTCCGTGATTAGGGGAGACAAAACCTGTTAAATGCATGCATTATTGATCTATTAGCATGATAGAAATGAATTATGTTCGTTAAAAAATAATTTACAAAAATAATAGACGCCATTGATTTGAATGAAACGGTTGGCCCAATAAACGAGATTCCGTTTTCTTACCCTGACTCTAGGGCGTGTCTATTAATCCAACATTTTAAGAGAGCAGACCACAGATAATATAAAACTTAAGCATAACACTATCGCAATTTATCTGTAAGATTATCTCACAATACCCTTCTAAGCTTGACTTCCAATAATGCAATGTTGTAAAATTAAGGCATTTTAACATTCATTTGACAAAGTACAGTGTTTAATAATCTCTGAGAGTTGTTTAAATGATTTTTATCAAAACAGAAAAAACGGTGGTATTGGTAAACACAAATAAAAGGGACACTTTTTTTGATATTCCTATCCCCTGTAAAGTGTAAGCCCTCACGAGCAGGGCCCTCATTACCTTTTGTACTATACAGTATTTGTTTGCAATTGTTTGTCCTTACTTGGTAAGTTATTCTGTTTCTCACTCTGTACCCCCATTGTTCCACACTGCGAAATATGTTGGTGCTTCCCCCTCCCTTTTATTTTTACAGGAAGGGAGTCTGAACTGGTTATTCTCCGCTCCAGGGACCCCCTGCTTTCCGAGATACTATCGGGTGACATTACTGTTGTTGAAGACACTCCAGCGGTAAACAATAGCAATTCAAATCTTGCAGGTCCCCTGAGCCAAAATAAAGTTGGAATTTCAATCCCAGCGCGAAAATACTGTAGGGTCTGATGTCGAGAACTTAAATCGCTAAGTATCTCGCGAACCAGAAGGCCCCCGGAGCTAAAAAATAGCATGGTTTACTTCCAAAGGACCCCCTGCTTCCCATCTTATAAAACAAGGGTGTCAAAATAGTGGGAATGCTCCCTTAATGTGGAATCTGTATACAGATGTAGCAAGGGTTATTGCTCCCACTGGTGCAATATGTTGATATTCGGCATTATCACCGACATTGAATCCTATGGAAAGTCTGTGGTATTCTGCGTTCTAATGCTATATTCTGCATTACCGGTAGGTAAAATAAATCTTAATTTGTGTTTTGCAATTTATACCATAGGGTACTTTACCACGTAACATCAGTTCAGTACTATTTATACAGATATGATATGGCACAGTATTTAAAAAATACAAATGTAAAAATGCCTTTGTTGCAGGACAATGCAATATGGAGGTGTATGCTATGCTGATTTAATCACAGAGTACGGATTTTAAAAGTTGATTAAACTTCAAATATTTAATGATCTAACTGCAAGAGTGATCGAGAATGAATAGCATTTTTGATATTGCTTTCTCACAATGTTAAACAGAAGTCAATATTTAAATAACCCCCTGGCCTAGACAAAAACAATTATATGAGCATATTTATATGAATTCAACAAACACCTGTCTAGATTAACTTCTCCATTCAATAACTTTGACCTCTTGTGAAATTGATTCATTCATTCTGTGCAAGAGAAACGATCCAATCTTTGTATTATTTTCCCAGGATGCACTTTAAATCAGGGCAACTATAACATTTTCCAGAAAAAGACAAAAAAATCTATACCCATTTGAAGCTGAAGGGGTAATTTCCTGAAATGCAACAGTGCAACCCACATGAATTAAAGCAGACATCTGTATTCCGAGGTTATGATTCCTACCCCTTCTAGTTATCAGAAGTTGGAGGGCGGGGACACAATGCGCTACAGTATTTCCACAAACCAGGCCAGTTTTCCAAGTCTGCCAGAGCACAGTGGTTGGAACTGCTACTTTAAACTTCTAACTTACTGGAGCTGATGGGTTTAAAGCTGGAAAACCTTTACAATTTGCTGAATTCTTCAAACACAGTGAGAGGTTTGCTCCAGCTAGAGATCTGAACCAAAGTTAAAAAAAAAATACATCTATACCTTTCAGATAAATCAAATTAGATTCTAAATCAAATGTTAATTGTTCACCTACCAAATACATGCTCATGAGTGTATAGAAAGCAGAGAGAGAAAACTATTATGACTGATAATACAATACAATGCCCTATTAAAATAATCATCTGAAAATTTTTATAACTTTATTTTGCACATCTTAGATTGTCTAACGATCAAGGATATAGATATATATATATATATATAGATTTAACTATTTTGAAAAGGGAAAATACAATTTAGCAGTAAAACATCTATTTTTAAACAGCTTCATTTAAGAGATTAGGTGATTTTCCACTTATTAAAGATTTGTAAAATGTGGGTATTGCCAATAAAAACCAGAGTTACGCCTGCATGAAGAGGAGTTATTTCGATGACACCTTCATTAGAAATGAAATACTTTCGAATACATTTGACCAAAGTGAAAGAAAAACCCGCATAAGAGGAGGATGTCACAGTTACACGATTTGTCTTCGATAAATTGCAGACAAATCCGATTCACATACAACTGGAAAGGAAAGAGTTTTTTTTTTATACTATTCAATATGGCTTTTTGCAACATGGCAAAATATTACAGCATAAAGCAGACAATCTCCTCACAGAGGAGGAAGGATCTTTGCAGTCAAATGAAAGGAATAGGGAAACCAAAAATATGCAGACCCATCTAATCTATATGGCAAACGCAGATTGCAGCCTAATGAAATCTAAATGTCAGGTCTTTAAAAAAAAAAAAAAAAAAAAAAAAAAAAAAAATGAAAAAAAAAAAAGAAGAAAAAAAAAGGTGCTTCTATTTCACAGTCATTTTTTTAAAAAGACAACGGAATGGCTCTAGAATCGCCCAGAAATCTCGGGTAGTAAACACGACAGACTGCAAAACAGTTGGTATACAACTTCAGAAAAAGAACAGATGAATTGATATAACTGATGTTTTTGTTCCCAGATCCTGGAAAGTGGACGATTGGATTGGAATGCAGCGAATTAACAGCATGAAAAAGTAGTTCACATGTTGCTTTTTTTTATTTGGATGCGGCTTCTATCGTCCTGTCACCTTTGAGGACAACGGGCAAAGGATGTGCCTCAGTGTTGAAAATCCAATGCTCTAGTGGAAGAAGGTCATCGTCCGAGAACAGCAAGTATAAATATCTGAAGAGAGAGCAACAGCAAAATTAACCACTATTATTCATTGAATTCAGGTCTTTAACAATTGATATTTTCAGATCAACTCTTTTGCAAGCATTAGTGTTGGCTCTAACCATAAGTCTTTTACTACAGTACTAAGTATTTTTGCTCTAACACAATGCTCTTGCGGTCACAACGGAAGCAGGCCAATGTCACAGTGTACAGAATGTTCAGCTCCCCCACCAAACATCAACATGCAGAGCTTACAGTTTTCTGTTCTGCACGTACTTGCATTTGTAGTGGCTATGAATAAATCTGCAATGAACACATTTTCCTTAAAGTGATTGTAAGTCATTCAGAGCATGTACTTTTCCTAGCATCAGTGTATCATGATATTTGCTCTAAGTTTGCTTAGTCAGCACTGTGTTAGTGGTCTTTTGACGCAATCAGAAGGGGGAACTGTAGTCACTTTATTTCTACCAAGTGGTATGGATATTAGTGTCCGTTTCCCCCCCACTTTTTGATACACTACGATAGATATGAGAAATCATGGAGTATTTTTCCAGAACTGTTTTTGAAATACCGGTATAACTTGCCGTGTTCCCCCCATGGCAGTAAACCCAGATTGTGCAGAAAACATGGTATATGGGTCTGTGAACTCTTCCTTTTCACTCCATTCTGCAGATACTTTCTTATTCATTTCTGAAGGGGAGCGGAACTTAAAAAGATGTTTGAAGGGAAAAGCTTTGCACTTTAAGTGTGACGTTTCTTTGGAGTGCCTGCTGATAGGTCAGGGCTTTTAGGAGGAGCATCACTGTCATATGCAGTAATATACAGCAATATAAGAAAGATGAAAAAACAAGACTGCACTTCCAATACAGCTTCACATTTTCATTATGAGCATTTCAATTTCCCCAATATATATTTTGTCTGATACATATTTTAGAGCATGTTGACTATTTATTCTTAAAAATGTTAAGTTATTAAAGATGTTTTTTTATGTGACTATTGTCAAAAAATATTAGTATTGGATTTTTCAATGTGTACTTTCTGGATGGAATACAAGACTTATGACTGTTCTGATTCTTTGTAAAGTTTAATAAGGCTTTAATATACTGTAGGTATCTCTGATCATACAATTCCTTTGATAATGCCTTTGTGTACCCTTCTTGAAGTCATAATTCTAAAGCCAATACTTTTTTTTAATTGGTGTGCTGTTGGAAGTGTGACATTATAAGCGAGAGTAATAGAAAATGTCAAAGAACAGCTCATTAGGTCTAATTTCTTTTTCTTTTAATGCCCCTTTTAAGCATCCAATCCACGTCTAGTTAACCATTTCTGGTATCTTCATCACATGTAACATGTTGCATTAAGCCTACAATACAATATAATTAACCTATCCCTTTTCATATTTCATAAGAGGGGCTTAAGTTACAGTTTCTGGTCAAAAGATAGTAAGTTTGGCTACCTTAAACGGGCAACCCAAAGGATTGTCCTACACCAATCAATCAATATTTGCCTCTAATGAACTGAACATCGCACTCTCCTTTATATGGGAATGGAATCAGACTCTGACAGTCAGAAAATGTTCTAAATGTAAAGCCTATCAGTGTACTGTGGGTAGGTAGAGGGGAGTGTAGCCAGGTCTCCCTCTTACCTCCTGGTCCTCGTGAGGGGGGTGGCTGCAGGAGCGCTCGGATGCCACCGGTGTGGCATGCTGGTCCATTAGGGGCTGTGGGTGGTCAGTGGGGCGACCGGGTCACCGGAGCTCCGCAGCGGACGTCGGAACAAGGCGCCACCATCTTGCAAAAACTTGTGCATGCGTGATAAAGCATATGCGCATGCGCAGTGCCCCATTAGTTGCGGCGGCCATTAGGCAGGCTCCGCAAGGGACTACAAGTTGTTAACAGATGCGCAGTAGCCAATAGGGCTGCAAGATTCTCGGAGGCACCAGATTGATACATTCAGTCGGAAGAGGGACCCCAACGGAGCAGTGCTCCCCTGGACTAGGCCAGATTGCCCCGTAGGCCCCTGATAGGCCCCATACCCTTTAGATTGTGTATTGTAGGGAAGGCCCAATATAGGAACGCTTCCCCAATAGCACTCAGCAGTGTCAGCATATCGGTGACCCCACGCGGTGAGCTGTGGCCTGCGGCCTGGGACTAGACTACAGGCACCTAACCAACATACGAAAGGGACACACTCCAACGGGAGCTCCCTCAGAGGTGGATCGGACGCACAAGGAGCAGCGACTACGTAGAGACCCCCGTCGTGGGATCAAACGGATCCTTTGCTTCGTTCAGCGGTACAAGAGTACAGGAGTGCCCAGGGAGGTAAAGTGCACCAACGGTCCACAGGGTGAAGGACACTGGGGATATTGGTGCCACTGCACCTTAAGTACTGTGGGCATACTCCCTGTGTTATTATTGTGTATACTGTATGGTATAGTTATTAGGTAGAGTTGCATGTTCAGTAAATACTCCTGTTATATACCCTGTGCGTATTGGTTCCTGTGAGGGGTTATCCTGCTGCGCTAGGATCCCTCTCAGGAGGAGGCGCTGTGTAACCAGCGAGAAAGCAATCACCCCAGGCTCCCAGAGGCGGAGGATTAGGCCTCCTGTATGCTAAACAGGTACTCATCACACGTAGTCCCTTACACAGGGAATGGGGGCTACAGGAGCATGAACTAAAATGTTGTCAGTCTTCTTTTGAAGAACAATGGAAGGGTTAATGACCGTTTTGCAGGTCTTGTGTAGCATATTAAATAGAGTTGAGATAAAGAAATAGTTAAGGTATGGATTGGAGGCTTTTACTGTATATTTAATGAAAAGGAAAATAAGAGCTAAGAGGTTGAGCGTTGGTATTTTAGTCTCGAGTGGTCCCTGTACATTAAGAAAACACAATTTTCCCCATTGTCTATGAAATAATCTGTAATGTATTTACACCATTACGAATACAAAATACTAACCAATAAAAAGGTAATCCTTTATTTTTATACCAACCATTTCATTTTCTCTGTGTAAATGTGCTACTGGTATAATAATGTATTGTACTTTAAATATTTGCCTAATCAGAAAGCTAACAGATGATTTTCTCAATGTTACAGTTGTAACTGCTCTTAAACAGAAGGCTAGAGTCTTAAAAATAAAAACAAATAATAATAAGCATGAAGATCTTGGAAAACAGGATCATATTAATTTCAACATGGATGCTCAAATTGTGCTAAATGAAAAGAAAACATTTTAGGCACGGCTCTAGCTTCCAAAGTATGTCTTTGCTGTCTGCATGATGAGTCTCAGAAATCATGACTGAACACACACACTTTGCAGAATTACCATTCTCTTTGTATTTGATAAATAAAACCAGCTTGGAAAAAATAGAAAGAGTTGAAACCTTTGATAGAGAAAAAGTATATATAGATTAAGAATATAACAGACCACGTTCTTTTCAAAAGTAATTTGTGTCTATTGATATTTTCAAACAGGTGATGAATTAAGCAACAGCATTTACTAAATGGTGAGAACCAAAAGCCGTTTCTTCGCATGCTCTCTCCAACGTTAATGGCGCTTGCATTACATTGGCCTAAGGCCGCGAGCATGGTGCCTCGGGCCGCGCTTAGCCTCGCCTGTTCAACCTGGTGCTTTTTTGCGTCCTGTCAGACGAGGCAGCGAGCGTGCTTTGGGGACGGAGGCGAGGCGGAGGCGTGGCGGGAGGCGGGGCTAGCCCCTCGTTCCCATTGGCTGTTTACGGTCACGTGACCGGCCCTCCGCTCCTGTAAGCGCGAAAACTTAAATTAATATGTCGGCTGCAATTCAGCACGCCTCCGCACGAGCCCGCTAAAGCCACACACATACGAGATGCAGGAGGTAAGTGTGCTGGCTCAGCGCGGCTCAGCACGGTATTTTTTACTATGTCCAAGGCCTTATACTAGTAAAGCGTTTTCAGTGGTGTGTGTCTGCTTCCACATGCAGACAAGGATAACACTGACATTATTTATAAACGTAAAACATTAAAGTGAGCTACATGCGCACAAAGACCTCTGTGCTATCAATAACAAACCCTTACCACTTGCTTCACAAAACGTCCGCATTTACTAGGATTTTCCTTGTGCAATAAATAGAAAAAGGATTAATCTTACAATTTAAATAGGCAACCTTACTTTAAGCTTTTCAGTCTTAAAAGGTGCAAACTTGTCTATATGTTTAACGTTATTTAGACAAGAAAGCCCATCTGATTTGAAAGAATTGCTGGTTCTTTAGATGGGTTTGCACCTTTTCAATTTGCTAACTCTTTCACTGCAGCAATTTGTTGTTGACAGGAAAGCCAGGTGTTATTGCACCTAACAATACGGTAGCCCTGGCTCTTTTTTACACATAGCCAATGCCTTTAAGTGACACCTGCTCCCACTAGTGCATTGTGTGTGTCCCGCTGCAATGAGTCAGCAGGAGCAATAATGTCTGCTACATGTATACATTATGTGAATGTCACGCGCATTAATGGTATGGTACTTAGCTGTAGTATTGCTTCATATTAATTATTCTTGATTAATTTACTTACTTGAGTGTTTCCGCAAGGTAAAAACTTTGCTGTACGTCATCGTGATTGGGGTGACTGGCATAAACATCCCTAACGCCAGAATATCCTGCTTCCACTCTGCAGTACTTTTCCAAAGCCTAAGAGGTTAAAGAACAAAATCAATCTGGAGAACATGAATCTACTGTAAATTTTTCGCTTAGCCTGCAAAACCCAATTACGTTACACTTTTCTGCCAATTTAAAGCACCTTGTCGCAAAGAATATGGGCATGGTTTCAATATACAAAGATAGATAAGACAAGAAGATGAATGCTGTCTCCGTTTGGACAGTGAAACAATGAAAACTTTCAAAGGCATAAATGATATTTTGGATTAACAGTACTACCATATTATGGAATTTGCAATAACATGAATGAATTACACTGAAAACTTAGGCTAAATGTAATAAAATAATAATGCTACTGTATGCTGCCACCAAAATCTTTAATTTACGTTTAACGTGAGAAATATCAGGGCAGAAAATGATAGTTTAGCCTTGTACAAATGGATCCCAAACACTTCTACTTTTGTAAGATAGCCTACACATTCTAAACCAACAAAAAAATCCCACAGAAAACTTCTACAACTGGTGTAATCAGTGCTGAAAAGAGACATTTATTTTATTTATTGTGTGCTGTGTTTTTATCTTATCCAATTCTTGCATTTGATAGCCAAAGCACGAAAAAGGTATGTACTGTATGTATATTATTTATACAGCACCAACAGTCTACTGTATATACTGTAGCACTTTACAAAAGATACAATACACTAAAGGAACTTATAACACAATAATTACAACAAAAATCAGATGATAGGAAAGAAAATCCCTGTCCCTGAGAGCTTACAATGTGAGTGGTATGCCAGGAAATTTATAGAGAAAGCAGGCGAATGAGGAAGTGCAGTAGATGACAGTGCTTGACCAGGATGATTGAAGTCTTCACACATGATGAGTGAAGGCAACTGAAATACTTACTTTAAAAGGCGTGTTTTTAGGTTTCACTTAAAGGTTGGGGGGGGGGGGGGGGGGGCGGCACGGGGAGAGAAAAATAAGCGGTTTGGTGTATACGTAGTGTAAAGGCGTTCCACAGGTACGTGAGCGAAAAAGGTTTAAGGTGCGAGGAGGTGGAAGGGGTGGAAAGGAGACAGCTATGAGCATTACACAGCAGACAAGCGAGAAATAGAAGCGAATATGATGGGAGGAGCATATAAGTGAAAAGTGTTAATTGTAATAATAATAATTTTGAGTAGTTGTTCCGGAACTTGATGTAAAGCCAGACTGGGATTTAAAGTAGGAGATGAGCTACTCCTGATGAATGAAATGATTCCAGCAGCAGAATTTAGAATATATTACAAAAGAGAAAGTTGTGAGGCAGGGACGCATGTTTGTAGTAGTTTACAATAATCCAGGCAGGGAAGGGTAAGGGCATGACTCAGTTTAAGCAGTAGTGTAAACAAAACAAAATAGAGAACAACCAAGGGCTCCCAAAAAGAGATCCACTTTGTTGCACAACACCACATAAATAAATAAATAAAAAATAACTTTATTCAAAAAGAGGATTACATAAAACATATCACTATATAAATAGAACCAGAGATTAAAATATATGAAGTGTGGGTGGCGTAGCTACTTGGGCTACCGGGTGTGAAGCTAAACGGGGAGACGGTTGGTAATCTCTTATCCTCACAAAATAAATGGCTGAATTGCCTGGTTAGAATATAAATGACCAGGTGCACGATGGTGGTGATAGTAAAATCACCAATGTATAAAGCCAACGGGTGATTCACAATAGATATACAACTATAGTAGTAGCCACCAAGAGTGTATGCAGATGCACTACTTGAATACCTATAGATATATAAGTCAACGCAGGTAGAGATAGACCTGGTCACTCTCTGCTAGTATAGTGGCTGATAGATAATAGTTGCCATCTAATAAATACAGGTAAGTGAAGAGGAAGGGGGAGATGTTGGAGCACTGCAGTGAAAAATACCAGGCTGGCGGCGGCGTGCAACAAAAAAACTTTAATGCGGCATAAAAGCCCTGAATTAAAATGACAGAACAATTCTCTGACGCGTTTCGTCTGAGCGACTTTTTCAAAGAGTGCTATACTACAGCCATAGATGTACCTTAAATACCCATATGCTCCCGCGGTCAGCATCATCCTTGTATTGTTTAAATCAGTTTATTACTATCTTTGTACAAAAGCCGCAATTATTTGGGTTATATTTTGGCATTATCAGATGGAAAACTGTATGGTATAAAACTATTGTGGTCAGCATCATCCTTATATTTAATATAAATTTATTCTTATGGGTACCTTAGAATTGCAGTACCTATACTGTATCTGCTGCTAGAATCATGCTATATGATTCTATTTCAATGTCCCTAAATAAGCTTCTCCTGTTTTAATTGACATTTGATTTATAACATGCTTTTCACATGTTTTTTAAGTTTTTTTAACTTATTTACACGAGGTGATATGAATATATTTAATTAATTAATTTTTTAAAAATAGATGTTTAGAGGTCTATATAGTTTAATATGATAAGGTAGCCATTCATGTCTGTTTGGTGTTATAACTCTATGTATCACTTATGTAATCTATGTTTATCACTTATTTGTTTATTTTCTGTAAAGTTTGTTGGTTTGTATTGAAATGTAATGTCTCCCATATACCAGTTTGCTTTAACAGCCAGAAGATGGTTCCTGGTATAAATACCCATTTACCTGACACTTATTGAGATATTATATCACTTGCTGCATTCGGCAATAGAGGGGTTAAACCCTTCTGTATTAGGCCTTGTGAGCCGCTCCCTCCAAATTTGCATAATCACTAATTGGTCAAGATCACATTACAGTGGGCGTGTAATTTCAAACACTCGCGCGCGGGAGCATATGGGTATTTAAGGTACATCTATGGCTGTAGTATAGCACTCTTTGAAAAAGTCGCTCAGACGAAACGCGTCAGAGAATTGTTCTGTCATTTTAATTCAGGGCTTTTATGCCGCATTAAAGTTTTTTTGTTGCACGCCGCCGCCAGCCTGGTATTTTTCACTGCAGTGCTCCAACATCTCCCCCTTCCTCTTCACTTACCTGGTTTTCTATTGCTGGGACGGATGCACGCCAAGAGAACAGTGGTGAGGATTCCTTCTCCCGGAACGAACAGCTCAACAGGCACAGGCTGAGACAGCCCTGTGAGTCTCTGCACTCCCTGCTCAAGGACCCGCTGGAAACACGTGACCCGCCAGAGAAGGAACCGCCGGATGGGACAAGCAATCCGGTCAGGTTAGAGGTCTCTCTTTCCCTATAGCGGTTTATTCTATGTGCCTGAGCTTTACATTATATATGACTATATACGAATTGATGCACTTAATGGGGGAACCTTCACACTGATCATGAATTACTAAAAACCACTGATCCCTTGAAGACTGTGATAACGGTCTTCAGCAAACATCAATTTGAAGCACCCTTTTAGGGTTTACTCCCTTACCAACCCATCTAATAAATACACATGATACAGTGTATGGCAATTATGACATCACTATAAGCTATAGGAATAAATGCGATAATGATAATAGATAAATGCCTAATCACAGCACCAAATATAGCCTGATGTTAACTAATGTAGGATCAGAGTGTAAGTGCCACTGCACGAGGGACAGCTAATGAATGATTAAACTAAACTGGCCTTTAAATCACCCAAATTAATACAAAGTAGCAAGAACCGACATATAAAAACAGACAATTGCGCAGACGTATCCTAGAACAAGTGAATTCTATCAAACACGCTACTGATACGCCAGTTGCAAGGCATGTTACTCTACAACACAATGGTGATGTGACTTGCCTCACTTTCATGGGCATTAATCATCTTAAATGTCCCAGTAGAGGGGGCAATACAGATAACATGCTGCTTCGTATTGAGCCTGAGTGGATTTATAAATGAAAAACACAAAGCCCTAATGGCCTTAATGAGGGCTTTACCTTCTCTCCGTTTATTGATTGACTCCCTTTTCTGTCCACCATTATTAGATGTTCATCCTAACTGTCTTTTGCTGCCATAAATGTTAAGTCGCTAGCCTACCAGTTTGGCCATAATGCTAACTATACATTTTGCTTTTACCGGCCATGTTATGACCATATATTTTTATGTACAGTACATATTTATAATTATTTTCCCTATTAGTGACGATATCAACTTCTAAATATGACTAACAATATTTACTCATGAGTAATAGTGACATAATATATATTTACAGCAGTTTTCTAATGATCCTTAAGTCCTTTTGATGTGCAAGCTCAGTAATACGATTACAATTATGAGGTATTATTTAGAATAGTAACCTAGTGTGCCACTATGTATTTGTCTTGCAAAGCACGCTTAATAATCAATCAGGTGACATATGCGCATTATATTTGTTAAATTAATTTGATGTGAGTTTATGCATGCTCATTATCATCGTTTAGAGTAAAAAAATTATCAGCATGTCTTAATACGCATTTATACATTGTGTTCTGACATTTAGTTGAATATCAGGCCACACATGCGCACAATTCAACATTAGAAATGGTTGTTTTGTTACGCATGTGCATTGCCGAAAGATTCAGTTGGACTGATCTCTTTGCGCATGCGCTTTGTGAGGCAGAGGAGTTACTTACGGTGCCGCCTTATTTTCCCCCATAACCTAAGTATCTGCTCATGCGCAGTATATTGACAAGTATTCGCCCTGCTCAATCAGTATGTTTGCTAGGTTACGCATGCACGGATAACTCTCCTGCAACTGATCATCTTCTCACGCATGCTCAGCGCGCCCTGAACATCGGTCATTCGATTCCATCAGGCCAGGCATGCACACAACTGCATTATTGCAATGCCTATTAGGCTACGCATGCACAAGGTGTGTTCTTTTTGTATCGACTCTCTTCCCACGCATGCATTGTGCTTTGTTTACCTGGGACCATTGTTACTGTTCCCTTTAAATACCTCAGTTTCTGAGCCCTTCGCTAACTTTTCCCTGACGAAGCGCCGTTGTAGGAGGGAAACGTGCGTCGTGCATGTCACACATCAGACACCGCTATGGGTCTGTTTTTATGGTATATGTCCGTTCTTGCTACTTTGTATTCATTTGGGTGATTTAAAGGCAGGTTTAGTTTAATCAATCATTAGCTGGCCCTCGTGCAGTGGCACTTACACTCTGATCCTACATTAGTTAACACCATCAGGCTATATTTGGTGCTTTGATTAGGCATTTACCCATTATCATTATCACACTTATTCCAAATGCTTATAGTGATGTCATATTGCCATACACTGTATCATGTGTATTTATTAGATGGTAACTATTATCAATCAGCCACTATACTAGCAGAGAGTGACCAGGTCTATGTCTACCTGCGTTGATTTATATATCTATAGGTATTCAAGTAGTACATCTGCATACACTCTTGGTGGTGACTACTATAGTTGTATATCTATTGTGAATCACCCATTGGCTTTATACATTGGTGATTTTACTATCACCACCATTGTGCACCTGGTCATTTATGTTCTAACCAGGCAATTCAGCCATTTATTTTGTGAGGATAAGAGATTAACAACCGTCTCCCTGTTTTGCTTCATACCCGGTATTATTTCAACCAGTTTAACTAGTGAAGCCCAAGCAGCTACACCGCCCACACATTTTAATCATTGGTTCTATTTATACAGTGATATATGTTTTATGTAATCCTCTTTTTGAATAAAGTTATTTTCTATATATTTATTTATTTGGTGGAGTGCAACAAAGTTGATTTCTTTTTTGGAGCCCGTAGTTCTTTATTTTGTTTTGTTTAGCTTTACCTATCTATAGTGTGAACCACCATTCACTTACAATTATCACCTTTATTATTTGGTCTGTTAGTTAGAAGATTTAGTTGATCATCAGCCTTCGATTGTCTTTTTAAGCAGTAGTGTAACAAGAGAATAGGGTGGATGTTGGCAGTGTTACAGAGGAAGACACAACACGTTTTAGTTAGAGCATGAATGTTAAAGGTGAAGGAAAGGGTCACACCTAGCCAAATTGATTTGGCTACCAGATACACTACATGATGGCTCTGTATACTGTGATGGGAAAGGGGATATTGTGCCAGGTTGGCGGAAATATGAGGAGCTCAGTTGTAGACCATTTGAGTTTGAGGCAGTGGGGCACCATCCACAGAACACAGCCAAGAGGCAATCAGAGACTTGAGACCGGATTACAAGTTTGAGGAGACAGGTGGAAAGAAATATCTGCATATCTTCTGCTAAATGGTGTTACCTAAAGCTATAGTAGTTGATTAAGTCAACAAGTGATGGTGTTAAAGAGAGAAAATGAGAGGTTGCAGATCAGAACCCTGATAAACCAACAGAAACGTGAGCTATGTAAGTCAATGCTATTTTTTGGCTCCACGTACTGGATAAGGAAGAGCAGTAGTTACCAAGGGGCTACTGTTATGTAGCAAGGCAAGCGTGGTGCAATTTGAGGGCAAAACAAACAAACCTATTCCAAAGAGAAATCCTATTGATTTCAATGGGATTCTCTTTGATACATAGGGAAGACTTTCTTGCTCAGAACTGCACCATTTTTGTCTTGTGCTTACTGTGCTAAAACGGGTGCAAAAAAGTCTGCTACATCTGTATGGTCCCAAATGTTTGAAGCAGACTATGGGTTTATATAAAAATTAACGTTTTTGTGCCTTATGTTTTAAAGTGTATTTCAACGTAATATTTATTGTTACATGTAAAATTATTTTAGTGTGTTTATATTAAAGTGATAACCGATTATAAAGTATAAAGAAACTTATTGAAAATACAGTTCTGCTAGCAATAAGTATGCGTGCCTCCAAATACCTGCTTAATATACAGTATTGACCAACCATATGAAATGATCTTGGTTTGTGACCTTTTGATTTAGCAAAGACATTAAATAAATCTAATTGAAACATTACAGGGGATTGATTTAATAGCAATAAAGTTGAGTGTTTGAATGTCTAGTGATTTGGCCGACTTAACGAGCATTCACAGAATAAGGCATTTCTATTTTCAGATCGCATGCAAAAAAAAAAAAAGATAAAACAAAAATATTGAAGGAGAGAGGCGATTTACAGCAATTAATAGTTGGGGGCTAATTTAATAAAGACACAAGTAGCCGTCCAATGGGGATTTTGGGACGAAAACCGCCTGATGTCAACATAATTGCATTATCCCCTGGAAAATATTTGAGAGGAAATAAGTTATTAATAATAATAATAATAATACTATTAAAAGTTTATTATTTTTGTTTTTATACGAGTAGAACATACTGTTCTGCTCACCCTTCTACCTGTGCATGGACTAGGTTGTATGCTCAACAGTTTTTCTGGGGATATTTGCATTCTACTACCTTAATTTCCCCCTCATTTTTGTTTGAGTGCAGCTAAAACGGACTGCTGTGACCTTCTGGTCACTTTTTCAGTGTTTGTATTAGTCTATTTCTCCCTGTGCACCATGCCATTTTATTCAATTGTGTAGATTTTAGGCATGAGCAGTGTAACTCCATGTAATAGACCTTTATGCATCACAAGGAGTCATGCTAAATGTAGTTCTGTTTACATGTTGGTACTTTATATTGTAGTGAAGTAGCTTTCTCAGATTCCCAATGGAATGGAATGTAGAGCTTTTATAACTCCCAACACAATGACTTCAACTAAAAGATGGTTTCAATTTTGGATCAGCTAAAAATAGTAAATTCATACTGTACCAACAGATGCAACGGCCGTTATTCGAACATATCACGTGTTGTATACCTCGGAATACCCATGTCATGGCGTGTCATGACAACGTGTTGACTCATGTTTTACAGAATGCAGAAAATGGCATTTTAGGGTTCTGTTTTTTAAACACCTGAAATTGACATAGTACTGTACTGTACACATTACAATTCATTCATTTATGCCACGGAAACGCAAAGAATTGCACCCAAAGAAATCAGGATCCATGAAATTCAAACAAAGCAACCTCACGATTGGCCGCGTGGAATACAGCAGCGCACACGAAAACGACTCCGTGATATGTTCGAATAACGGCTGCTGCATCTGTATATGAACATTACATACAACACATTTGAAGTGAGACTAATCTACAGCAAACTAATAGTAAATATCTGACACCATTATGAACAACCGCATACTTGTTGTTTGTAAGAGCAAAAAGGACTAGTGGAGTGTTAGTCAGTGTGTTCCCTAATTATTTCAAATACAAATTCAAAGGTCATACAGATTGTGAAAACAGTGAATCGTTTAATCTTTTCACGTAGTATAAAAATAGTTGAACTTTAAATGGTATTACTCTCAATACTGTATTGATTCTGCACTCTAGTCGCATATGCTAAACAAAATAAAAATAAATTAAATACAAACATATTTGCTCTGTGTGTTTCATGGAAAAAAGCACATCTAGGTATTGCCCAAAACAAGTTTTACGCAGCTTCCATGAGATATTTTTATATCTATTTTCTCTATATGTTGCATTATTCACAGGTTCATTAACCTAAGGAACGTTAACAGATAATTGCATACTTTTAGAACAAGACAATCGATTTGCTTTAATCATGCACTGCATTAGTATCTCCAAATAAGGTGCTGACAATTTATCAAAGGCAATACATATGGACAGGTTCACAAGTTACATTTACTTCCATGCTACTTGTAATGGAGACCTCGTCACTATCTTATATGTATTCCACTGGCCTTGTATACCATGAGTAGAATGCCAATTGTCTGTTACCGGACTAAAAATTTTTAAAACACAGAATGGTCAAGGTCAAGAATTCACTTACACAATGAAGCTTGAAACAATTATCCCATTACAAATCCCAAAGTTTTATTCCTTTCTGGATCATTTAGAGTTGCACAAATGGTATGCTATTGCAGAGAACAACCTAAAAAACGAATTGCACTGGCTACACACCTGCTTATGGATACAGATACACTCTGTAGCCAAATACAGATAAACACTATGTATAGACCTCTCATTGGGGGAGTGTTTATCAATAAAGTGTTTTCTTTACACTAAATCCATCCTGTTCCTATCAGAACCCCAATAAAGATACGTTAGGAATGCCCATGGGGGGCGGGATAGGCCTGGTTGCACAGAAACTCCCCTCCATCCAAATCACATTCTTGGCAAAGTCAACAGAAAGGAATTTGAGGATGGATGCGGGGAGACACCTACTGCCTCTCACAAACCTCCCGCAGGGCAGTGAGATATACTTTGGGTGTCCATGATGTCATAGTTGCGACTTGGTGTAGCCAGCGGGGGTAATTAAAATCAGCAAATAACCAGGCGGCTACCAACTACAGTACTTTGGGCTGTGTAGCCAGGAGATTACGATGCCACGTTTCTTGTGTGTCTGGTCAAGGATTTCTTTTGTGCTGGGGTATCTACAGATGGTGGACAGAGGCCCCCCACACTAGCGCCACAGCCAGGGGCTAGCAGCTATTGTGGGCTAAGTAGCCAGAGGCCATTAGCCACTTCCCTGTACTTTGTTGTGTGGAACTGCTGGGAAGTTACCCAAGGACCGGGGTGGGTTTGGTTGACTATTCAGGCTCATCTGGAGCCATCACAAGGACTGTGATCATGCACTGAGTATTTACCCCCATGTAATTCCCCTGTATTTGATATGTGTCTTGGGTGTTGGAATCTCTGTTGTTGTGTCCCCATATAATAAACCAAAAACGTATTATACTCCCTGTGTCTGGCTAGTGCAACCTGTTTCTCAGGTAGCCCTAAGGGGCTAGTATACAGTCAAGCCCACTGTCAAAGTCTTTTGTGGCAGCGGATACCCAAAGTTCTGAGCATCTGGGAATTTGGGTTCTGTTCACTTTGCTGCACCTCTTACATGATTTGAGGGTTTAGTGGAGTTATTTTTCTTACTAAAAAACGCCATTTTGGGTTCAGCTTCGAGCAGTTTTTGGTGGCGTTTCGTGAAGCCAGCAGGAAGCATGCCGTTTTCTTTTGTCCCAATGAAGTTGCAATTGAACAAACCCCAGCATGTTGCTACAGAGAAACAGGAAGCGCCATGTCACAGGGCTCTTTTTGACATGGCTCAGCGCTCCCTCCTCTTGACTTTCAGTCTTGCTCACTTTTAGGGCTTCTATGACCCATACCCTGCACAGAGGCACATTGGTAAGAGGTAGACATGGATTGCTGTAGAATTAGTGTGATAAAAGGTATATGAGCTTGCAGTAGGTGCACCTCTTCCTATTTACCAAGGAGACGCCGAGGGGCGGTATAAAGGTTACCTCTTTTCCCCAGCTAAAAGTACCCTCATCCCAATGCATATACTGGGAACACTTTCTTGGTATGGGTATGCATATGAGGTATGAGTGAGGTGATGATTGGTTACCCCTGAGTGAGGGGGTTCACTTATAAGTGCCCCTAAAAAAGTATGGATGAACTCCCCAGACTGAGTTGAAGTTTGGATGACGGTCACAGAATTGAGTTGGGTTGTGGGTGAAAGGAAACATCTCTGCAGTTGTGTTCCCTTCTGTAATATCTGTAGGGTAATATTTGCCTAGATCGGTAGTCTCATATTTGTTCCAAAAGTCTGTTTGAAAACACTCCTCCAGAAATGCTGGGGTTTTCCCTGTAAGGGGAGGGAGAAAGGTAGTTGGGGAGAGGGGAGAGAAGGAGAAAGGGAGAGACGCGGTGGGTGGGAGCTTACCATACTTGCAAATCAACTTTAAATATTATGTAAAAAATGCTTATAGGCGTCAGATTTTAGTAACAACTACATCACCAAGATGTGTAACAGTGAGCATGTAAAAATATTTAATAATCAGTGTAATCAGCTTCCGAAAGAAAGATGAAATTGCCTTATTTGCATCCTGATAAAATCCACATTTTCCAGATAGACAAAGATATAAAAACCTGCACAGTTCTGTTTACCATGGAAAAGAAACCTATGTAAAATAATATTATTTTATACTTGTCAGATCTTTTTTTTTTTTAAGTTGTCAATAATTTAATCAAATAATCATGCCACTACCCTACAACTTTATCTTAGGAGGGAATGCGCTAAAAAAAGAAATTTGCTTATACAGTATTGCATCTTCAAATGCTAAATAATGCAATAACTGCTTAGTGAGCTATTGTTGCACTTGATACTTTACAGAATATTCATGGTATTTTAACAATGACAATGCTAGCTGATTTACTATATTTAGCTATAACAAAAAAATGATCACAATTACTTAAATGAAAGCATGTTGTAAAAACTCTCTACTAGCACATTTAATGTTTTAATGCCATATTTGTTACAAGATCATTTCAGATAACTTAATAGCTAGGTTCCTCTCCCCCCCCCTCCCCCATTGCATATAAAAGGCAATATCTACCTCCTATTATAAATTTGCAAATATTTTAGTTACATTATACCTGTATCTAAAGACTACTACTTTCATCATGAAGAGACAGAATTACGGTTCAGTAATATGGCTGGTAACAGCAGCACACTTGTTATGAACAACCGCAGCAGGAATAAGGTTTGTGAATTAGGAAACCTGGCGCTTATGCTAAAGTCCTGCAATATTTAATGGTTGTGCTTTATTGGCTAGTTACTCTATTGTTCGCATCAGCAGGTTTATGAGCATAGGTAAAGTAAATGCAATTTGGAAACAAATAACCGCACCATTATTGCCCATTTTATTTAAGCTTCAGACATAGGTTTACTGCACATTGAACATTGTATTACATTTTCTACAAATCAACAATGTTATAGAGAAGTCTACTGTATGTTGTATTACTTCTATTGGTCACATAACTCTGCGGGCATATACAGGTCTAATACGCCATCTTTTACATTACGTACATCATTTGGCAAGTATAGGCAGATCTGCACGTTCAAAATCCAAAGTTTGCAAATTTCTGCGTTTTTCGGATGTTAGACTTACATTTCGTAAAGAATGTTCAAATCAGAGGGAACTACAAGCCAAAACCCGTGAAAGGCTCATTCTCGGATAATATTTGTATTTTATTTATGTTTTGACTCCGCAAATCCTAAAGTTTCCGAACGTATGTACAACGGTTATTATTATTTTTAATAAACTGGGCAAACCTTTGGGTTAGTGAACCCAACATGTTGCTATCTCCTGCACAATTTTATTTTTTCAAATTTTTTAAAGCAAATACAAATATCACTTGTGAGCACATTCACATGTCTCCAACAGGTCTGCAACCCTGCTTCTCACCAGTATCTCTTGGCATACAGTGCTCCCACTGCAGCCAGGGATTCTGGGTAATGACATGCAAATGTGCACACAGTGTTTCCTTTTGCTTCATGTCCATTTTAACATTGACCCCTATGAGCTTATGCCTGCCGCATTACACAGCTTTCAGCACAGCCTGCGTTAAAGAAACATTTCCCCGACGCGTTTTTTTCTAATAGTATTTTGTTTTTACAAACCCAAAACCAATAGTGTTCCAGAAAAACACAAAACATTTTTCTAACCAAAACACCAGTGAAAGTGCCTACCCTTAAAATTTGGTTGCATTCCCGATATACATCTGTAGAGCTGAATGGGTTAACTAAACTGTCTAGATTAAAGACCAGCAGGAGGTGGAAATCAACGTATTACATAATGTTATGTTAATTTCAGCAGTAAATCTTTATGAATACTTTATTCTGGATGTCCCGGTGATTGCATCTCTTACAGCTTAATTGCAACATGTTTTATTTGCTTCTTTATAACCCAGTTCATGGCTTTATATAGAGAGTAAGTGTATAGATACAGTTGTATGCATAACAGTCACCTACAGACATCTCTGGACTGAAACAGCCCTCACTAGAATAACTAATGACCTCCATGCTGCCAAAGACAGAGGTCATTACACTCTGCTCATATTACTTGACCTCTCTGCAGCATTTGATACTGTGGACTATCCTCTTCTCCTTCACATTCTCTATCCTGGATCTCCTCTTACACCTCTCCCATCGTACTTTCAGTGTCTCTTCTGCTAACACCTAATGTCTCTGTGGGGGTACCACAGAGTACTAGACCAGTACCAGACTTTTCACTGTACACACTTTCTCTGGGTGACCTAATCACATCCCTTGGGTTTAAATATCACCTCTATGCTGACGACACACAAATTTACTTTTCAACCCCTGATCTTACACCTGCTGTTCAGACTAAAGTTTCTGAATGTCTCCCAGCGATATCATCCTGGATGGCCCCCCGCCGACTTAAACGTAACATGGCAAAAACTCCTCATACTTTCTCCCAAACCTGGCCCCACTACCTCCTTCCACATTACTGTTGGAAGTACCATCATTCACCCAGTAACCCAAGCACGCTGCCTAGGGGTCACACTCGACTCCCCGCTGACATTCAAAACGTATCTACAACCTGTCGCTTTTTCCTACGCAATATTACAAAGATACCCCCTTTCCTCTGTTGCTCGACAGCTAAAACTCTGACTCAGGCCCTCATTCTCTCCCGTCTTAATTGCTGCACCCTCCTGCTGTCCGGCCTTCCTTCCTCTCACCTCTCTCCCCTACAATCTATCCTAAACGCTGCTGCCAGAATCACTCTACCCTTTCCTAAATCTTTCTCAGAATCTCCCCTGCTGAAATTACTCTGCTGGCTTCCTATCAAATCTCGCATCTCACCCTCAATTCTCCTCCTCGCTTTTAAAGCTTTACACTCTTCTGCCCCTCCCTACATCTCAGCCCTAATTTCTCGTTATGCACCATCCCAACTCTTGCGTTCTGCTCAAGGATGCCTCCTCTCTACCCCCTTTGTATTTAAAGCACTCTCCCGCCTTATACCGTTCTCACTGACTGCCCTGCACCTCTGGAATGCCCATCTCCTCAATACCCGACTAGCACCCTCTCTATCCATCAGTAAGACACACTTGCTTAAAAAAGCATATGAGTAGCACTGTGGCGAATACTAGACACATGATACATAAAGCTTGGTCCCCTGCAGACGTACTTACCAGAATGCCCTCCTACTGTCTCTGTACATTCTTCCTTCCTACCAATTAGATTGTAAGCTCTTCGGAGCAGGGACTCCTCTTCTGAAATGTTACATTTATGTCTGAACCACTTCTTCCCATGATCTGTTATTTGTATTTGTTATTTATAAGATTGTCACGTGTATTACTACTGTGAAGCGCTACATACATTAATAGCGCTATATAAATAAAGACATACATACATCTCAGTATAGAAGTACCAGATAAAAGCCCATCTTACCTGTACTGCTTCCCAGCCCCACTGCCGGTATTTTGGGTCATGTGTGAATCTCCACAAGTACATATAGGTTTCAATCACCTCCGGTCGCAAGATATAGTATTTTTCATTTTGTCTTGTTGCAATAGCTTCAACGCCCCCATCAAATCTAAAGGCTTCTGGGCCCAGTTTCATAGCTAAATGAAGCAAAACAAATAAAATACAAAAAGTTATGGGAGCCAAGTCTAGGTTTTATAAACACAATTGTAATTTTGTCTTTAAAAAAGTAGAACAGTAAAGTACTGTACAAATGTAAAAACTAAACTTTAGTAGATAACAGAGACATGTTGTTGAATGACTTCTAGCATTCAAAAATAGTTGTGTGAATATGATCTTACATATTATATGGTACATTTCATAAATGTATAAGCAGTCATGGAAAAATTCCAGGGGTCTGGTGGCCTCAAATGTTACCTGTGGCGCCTAGTGCTTTGCTGAATATGACATGCTCACCTCCTCCCTCATTTCCGGCTGCACTTCTGTCTGCCTCAGAGCCACAGGAAGAGAGTTTGGCAGTGCTTATACCCAATGCGGCAAGGCACACGACGCCAAAACAAATGCATGTTTTGCACTGAGCGCGCACGAATGAGAAAGCCAAGCGTGAGAATTTAGAGCAGATCCAAAAAATATATTTTGAGCGACAACTGCATCACGGCAGCGGTTCAGCCAATGAGGGCGAACCGCTCACGTGACGTCATGGCCATGCATCCGGTACGCCTGCTTCCTGCAGTGCAGGTTTCGGGCGTGCACATTGCCCTGAGTGAGCCCTGCCGGATTGGGTATTATCGCAGCCTTAGAAGCGGAGCATCTAGCAGATCCATGAAGGACCATGTACAGCAGCTGCAACAAGTATACAGATCTTCTCTCCCAGGACTGACACGGACCAGAAGATCATGACCCCATGCACCTCAATTCCTACCTACTCTTAGACTGCCTCTTATTAACTCATTCCCCAATCTGGGACTAACTCTTAACCACTTTCCACCCCTTATGTCTCTGACACGGTGTGTGTCTCTTTGTCTGGTCCCTGAAAACTCCCTCCCCTGCTCAAGAGACACTTTAAACATCCTCATCAACAAACCCCCCAAATCCTCCCTGCATAAGCCCCCCAAAAATCCCTCCCCCTTGATTTACAACCCCCCATTCCCTAATCACAGCCCTACTTAAAACAATCTCTCGGCTCAACAAACCTCTGCCTCCTACATTTTTTAGCTAAGTTTCAAACAGTTTTGTCCATCCCTGAAAGGCAGTTTGCTGCTGTTATCACAGTACAAAACAATCTACATTCATCTTTAAGTTTTGGTGTGATTCTCTACAACAATTATAACTGCACCCTTCAGTGATTGGATAATGGTCTGTTTGTTGCAGATCCCTCCGATATAGGGAAGAGTGAAAGTTTCTTGAGCCTTTCCCTACGTTGGTATACGTGGTAGATAATTATCTCTCAAAATACTTACTTGTACGATCATAAGATTCATGGCAAGTACGTGCAATTTCAGCCGCAAGCTCTATATGATGTCCAGTTTTATCGCTTGGTGCTCCGTCAGCACCAAGTGCAAACATGCCACCAGTGAAACAAGTCAAATGTCCCATTTTGTGTTCCAGCAGGCCTCCTTTCCACTCAGCAATGTATGTAAGGCCACCACTAGATTTCCGGATCAAGTGAGTCTCAATGGCCTAGGAAAAATGTTTAAAAAAAAAATAAATCAGTTCTAAAACAACATCTCAAAAGTACTACTGAGAAGCCCATTTTTAAGCAGCTAACATTTTGTTCTGTCTTGTCAAAAAGAAGGGACCTATATCAACATTGATCATAACATTATTGACTCCTAATATAAATACTACCTTCCGTTACATCGAAATAGTTTAGATGTAGCAAACGTTCCTGTACCCAGTGGCGGGTGCAATAGTGCGAGCCCCCACTTCCTTTTTCACACACGGCTAATCCAAACACATTGGTGTCTGCTCCTGCTGGGGTGTTGTGTGCGAGTGTGTGCCCCTCTGCAACGCACCACCCAGAGCATTAACGTCTGCTACATTTATATGAGAATTATTATAGGTTATCAATTGCCACTTTATATAATCTGCACACACAAATATACAAATATAGTAGTAAAAGAAAATGTTTTACTTGCTATCAATTTCAGGAAAGTTGTAACGTTTTTGCCAACTATATAATTACGCTGTTCAGGAACACGAAACCCTACTTTCATATGTAAAGACTTATGAATTGTGTTATAAACAAATGAATGCCCTGGGTATTTACATATATATTGCATTTACAAGAAAAGTTTGTCGTCGTTCGATCTTGATAAATGTACTGACAAACGTTAAACACATTGCAAAAAACAATGTTGATATTCCGTAACTGTAGTTTTGGGTACTCACAGAACAGGAGACATTTAACGATATGATATTGATAAAAAAAAAACTTTACGGTTTACTTCTGAGGAACATATAGCAACATGAAATGAAGGACACTAATCAGTAAAAAGTCAATGCTGCATTATACCAAAGGCAAGAGCAAAATATGCTTGCACTGATCTTGACAAATTAAGTCATCGGACTATTTCATGCAGCAATACTACTTTCCAACTTTTTTCCTTGTCTTTATTATTTGTATATGTAAAGCATGTGACAGTATAATTCTACATTCTTACCTAAGCTGGCAATCGTTTCGGGCTCCTGATCTGTCAAAATCCTGATTGTGTGCCTAACATAATGGCTGCTTCAGTCAGTGTAACTCAGCAGCTACAATGTATCCTTATATTACTAAGGCAATATTATCTAGTGCTTCAGTTTACAGCTCAAGCTGCTGGGAACATTTGCAATAAATTATCCCAAACAGGAAAATGTTGCAAAATATCTTGCACTGTTTGGTAGGTGGGTTAAAATTTGCTATACAAATCAAAGGATGCTTTAAAACTCATTCAAAATGTAAATAAGAGTTGATTAAAAACAAAAAACAAACAGGTTACTGTTATCTAATTTACAAGGGTGAGCAAACTTTTTATGCCGAGCCCCCCTTTTCATACATGAAATTTCTCGGGCCCCCCCTGCCTGATGTAATCAAAAAATCACATGAAAAAAACAACCTTTATTAAACGGTGTACAATGTAAATACAAATACATCTAAATACTTACATATTTCAACAGCTCGCGCTTGCAAAATTAGGCTGCGTCCACGCTGCCAGAGCGCTCATGCTTGAGAGCGGCCTGCATAATTTTGCAAGCACGAGCGGGGGGGGGGGGGGGTATGGATTGGGGCTGTCTGTGTGTGTGTAGTGTGTGTGTAGTGTGTGTGTGTCTGTGTAGTGTGTATAGTGTGTATAGTGTGTATGGTGTGTGTGGTGTGTGGTGTGTGGTGTGTGTGGTGTGTAGTGTGTAGTGTGTGTGGTGTGTAGTGTGTGTGGTGTGTAGTGTGTGTGGTGTGTAGTGTGTGTGGTGTGTAGTGTGTGTGGTGTGTAGTGTGTGGTGTGTAGTGTGTGTCTGTGTAGTGTGTGTCTGTGTAGTGTGTGTCTGTGTAGTGTGTGTCTGTGTAGTGTGTGTCTGTGTAGTGTGTGTCTGTGTAGTGTGTGTCTGTGTAGTGTGTGTCTGTGTAGTGTGTGTCTGTGTAGTGTGTGTCTGTGTAGTGTGTGTCTGTGTAGTGTGTGTCTGTGTAGTGTGTGTCTGTGTAGTGTGTGTCTGTGTAGTGTGTGTCTGTGTAGTGTGTCTGTGTAGTGTGTCTGTGTAGTGTGTCTGTGTAGTGTGTCTGTGTAGTGTGTCTGTGTAGTGTGTCTGTGTAGTGGGTGCGTGTGTGTGTATTGTCTGTGTGTAATGTGTGTGTATAGTGAGTAGTGTGTGTGTAGTGTGTGTAGTGTGTGTGTGTGTGTGTGTGTGTGTGTGTGTAATGTGTGTGTGTGTAATGTGTGTGCAAAGTGTGTAATGTGTGTGTAACGTGTGTGTGTGTAATGTGCGTGTGTGTGTAATGTGTGTGTGTGTGTAATGTGTGTGTGTGTAATGTGTGTCTCTGTGTGTCTGTGTCTAGCTGTGTTCTGTGTGCATTGACTGCTGCTGAGCGCGCTTCAAAGTCAATTTTGTTTGTCTCCCCAAGCGCCAAGCACAAAGGCAATCCTTTTGGGGGGGCATTCCTCCAACTCTTTGCTACCTCCCTTCCCTCCCCCCCCCCTTTTTTTTTCTTTCCCCCATTTGCCTTTTTATTCTCCCTGCTCTTTGGCTTGCTGTCCCCAGTGTCATCCACACTCCTACATACAGTATTTTATTTATTTTTCCCCCTTTTCAATGTTGTGTTTTCACAGATTTTTTACATTATTTCTGTACATTCATAGTATGATTGATATAGTGGCAGCCTACCCTTTCACTTGCAGAGGATCGCAGCGAAGCAGGTTGCCAGCGGAGGAAAGCAGGAACACTCGGCTATTGCAGGGCAGACACCGGAAGGAGGGGCATTTGACATTACAGCGCTGGGGCGTGCTCCTCCCCCCGTACCTCCGCAGCCCCCGTGCACGCGCACACACCATAAACGTGGCCACCTCCTGCACCATCCTGTTCGGCTGCCCTCACACAGCTTGCAGGCCGCCTGCACCCAGCTTGTTTGGCCGGCCGGCCGCGCACAGCTTTTTCAGCTGCCCGCCCGCACACAGCTTTCTTTCCCACCCACGCACTCCAGGTTTTGCCGCACACTGCCTGCGCCTCCATTAAATCTTGCGCTGCCCAAGGGGGCGCATCTCCCCAGTTTGCACACCGTTGATATAATACTGCATAACAGATTTATTAAAAAAACAAACATTAAAGATTTCACGTTTTGTTATCAACGCCTAAAAAACAAATATGAAATAGCAAGATTGGATGTCTTCAAGTATCTACAAATTCGGCATTTTATTCAAACTTTATCCCCAACGTTGAAATTTCCCCCTCTCACCAGTTTCGAGCGGCCACCAGAAAGGTCTTATAACACAAATCTACGGTGAATTGGAAAGGGCCATAGAAGCCCCTACACATGACTATATGCTGCATTGGGCAGCAGAATTGGAAATAGTTATAGACCGAGAGGATTAGGAAAGAATTTGGGAAAATGCCTCAGGAACTTACATATGTACCACAATCAAAGAAAACATATATAAAATACTGTTTCGCTGGTATCTTACCCCAGTTACTGTAGAATAAATCAAATTTACCCCCAGGCGTCCGATTTATGCTGGAGAGGTTGCGGTCAGAAGGGGGACATGGCCCATATTTGGTGGACATGTCCGGAAATTCAAAAATATTGGGGAACAATACAAAAATTAATAGAGGAGGTCACAGACCTCAAAATCCCTATTGACCCGTTGACCTACCTGTTGGCCAGGCCCTTAGAAAATTTGGACCGACCAACAAGTAAATTAATCTCCTTCATTCTTACAGCGGCTAGATGTGCGGTGGCGGCCGCCTGGAAGAAGGTGTCTCCCCCCTCAAAACAAACGGTAAAAAATAGGGTGCAAGAGGTGATGAATATGGAGAAACTATCTGCCTTCTTGAAAAGATCCACTGACTCCTTTAACAAAACATGGGATCCGTGGCTATCCCATATGGCACCCCTACGCCACTAATCCACATATGAAAAGTAAAAAAAAAAAAAAAAAAAAAGAGAGAGAGAAAGGAAAACCAGGTCAGGGGCACCAATGAAAATAGACTGAGGACACGGGAAGCAATGGGTATCCCCCCCACCCCCACCCACCCTCCCCTTCCTATTCCCACTCTTACTCTCTGTTTCCATACTCGCGCTCCCCACATAGCCCCTGGAGGGTCAGGGGAGCGGTGAGCTTTCCTCTTTTATTTCCGGTTTCTCTAACCAACAAAAGGAGAAAATCTGTATTAGGCTGTATTATCGTTTGTTTCTTGCATACTGTGAATTATCTAAATGCCTAATAAAATTTTTTGGAAAAAAAAAAAAAAAAGATTTCACGTTTTGCTGCTTAAGCACAAATCAAATATTTTGATTATGTACATCAAAATATCAAGTAAAATGTGTTAAAATATACAATCGTTGCCTGATAAGTCAGTATTTTGTTTCAAGATTAATCTGAGCAGGGAGGACATAGATTTTAGAGTACCCTAATGCAGAACGGTCAGAAAAGCTCATTCCAGAAATATTAACTGCTTTAGGAACATGCACAATGTGTGTGAGGAGAAGATATATATAAGCACGTTGCCTTGCGGGGGAATACCAGCAATTTATCTTTTGTCTGTAGAATCCACTTAATTCCCAAAGATGGGGGTGTTTGAGCAGAAAAGAACAGCCTCCTTAAAATGGACGGATGAGCACTCTGCAGCACGCATGAATGATGCTCTGGCCTGTATAGTTTTAAACCAATCACACACTCAATTAGGCAGGAAAACCAATAGCTTGGTGCTTTTCCTCATCTTCTTTGCAAAATGTTTTTTAATTGCATTAGAATAGGAGACATCAATCACCGAGGATAAATTATAATATTTATTAATACTTAATTGTTCATGTATTATTGAACTGTAAAACTTGCCACCTTCAGTAAATGTATTCTTGTAAGGTGTAAATAGGACTGTAATTTTCCCTGTGATAACACTAATAATTCAGGTGAGCCCCATGAACTCTGACCACAAGCTTTAGTACGGAGAGTCTGGGTGCAAGCTTGGTAATTACAGAGATGGAAAAGATATTCAAAGTCAGGGTAAAGTATCATTTTGATCCTCTGCTAAAGGCATTCCTCAAGGTGTGCATGAAAGAAATAGAAAGCTAAGAGCCGGGGGAAATAATGGAAAGTAGGCGATACCTATTTAATGACAATGGGTTTAGGAATTTAGTTTGGCAATAGTTGACAGAAATTATTTGATTTTGGGAGCGTTATCTACCTATTAAAGGTGTATCCACTTTGATAACATTTTAAAGAATCAGAATTTCTAAGTTAGAACGCCATCATTAGATCATAAATGTTATAGGGTGCTTTTTGGGAATGACAAATGCTAGAAATAATGAAACCAGAAAGCCTTTACACATCAAACTGTCAAATGATTAAGGATTATGTTTTTTATTTTTTTAATCTTAGATTCAAGAGGTAAATCTAGAACAAACTCCTTAGAAAACTGAACAAGTCATTAGAAAATGTAAAGATTGAGTGACTACAGTATATATTTTTTGTATACGTTCTGCATTTGAAGAAACAGCCTGGCCCTTGAAAGTCAGTACAATTCTAAACAGAAATATACAACCATTGCCTATTAAATGTTGTACTTCTCTGCATAGAGCTATAATGACAGCCCATGTTACAGCATATCTTTTTTAGTGTTTCACTTTAATACTATGAACTTTTTTTTGCTAATTGCCATTTCCATTTTAGCTGCAACACTGACACAAAACTTTTCAGGACTCACTGAAAACCATTCTAAGACCTCTGTTAACAACCACAAAAACCTTGACGTACAAGACACCACAGACTTTGAGGAAACTACAGGCTATCATGCAACTACCCCCCAAATATATCCTATCCACCATGGATGTCCACTCCCTGTATACCAACATGACTCACAAAGATGGTATAGCTGCCTGCCTGAGTTTCCAACAGCTCAGCTCTCACACAGAGAACATCCTTCACAATACAGTGACTAAAAACTCATTGAATTTATTTTCATGCACAGCTTGTCTTTCATGGACAGACACATTCTACAAACAAAGGGCAGAGCCATGGGCACAATATGTATCCTCTTTATGGCCAGCCTAGAGGACGACTTTCTGAAAGAACAGCAAAAACCTCTGACGTACACCAGATACATAGATGATATTTATCATCTGCACAAAAAGTGAATTACCGTTTCACAAGGATTTTAACAGC
The DNA here is from genome assembly GCF_040206685.1 of Ascaphus truei. NCBI lineage: Eukaryota > Metazoa > Chordata > Amphibia > Anura > Ascaphidae > Ascaphus > Ascaphus truei. The sequence continues at coordinate 299,074,149 of NC_134486.1, forward strand.
TTTCATAAAACAAACTTTGTAGTGTAAAAGATGATTGTTATATTGAAACAGCCCTCTACAGAAAGCCCACAGACTGACCGGTATTTACATTTAACCAGCTTCCATGTGACCCATCCAAATAAATCTGTAATTTTTAGCCGGACCCCCGCTGCTACAGAATGTACTGTAACCTCAGCACAATGGATGAACACTTTAAATTGCATCTTAACAACTTCATGGAACAAGGTTACACTGCCTGCCAGACACAGAGAAATAAGGAAAACGAACTGGATACCTATAGTCAAAATGTACAACCCCATTCTCACACAACTCAAAAAGTATCCTCAAAGATCTACAACCCATTGAACTCTGGTTACTTAAGACTGAAAATTAGAGATGGGAAAATGTGTTAAAATTCAAGCCACAAATTATTTGTTGGTTTCACAAATGTGATTCGCAGACATTCATAGTCAGTTTGGCCAGTTAAAGATGTGCGCAAATGTTTCTGAAACCATCATTTTACCTTTACCCGAATGTCATAACATCCACCCATGCAAATGTTGTGACATTCAATTCGCCCAGAAGTTTCAGACCCTGCACTATGGGCTCTGAGAGGAGGAGGACGGGGGAAAAGGGAGAGAGATGGGGTAAGGGACAGATGGGGGAGAAAAGGGAGAGGGGGTGGGAAGGAAGGGAGCGTGGGGGGGAAAGGGAGAGCGGGGGGGGGGGGGGGGGGGAAGGAAGGGAGAGTGAGGTGGGGAGGAAGGGAGAGTGACAGGGGGAGAAAGTGAGGGTAGGGAAGGGAGAGTGAGGGGGGGAGGAAGGGAGAGTGAGGGGGGAGGAAGGGAGAGTGAGGGGGGGAGGAAGGGAGAGTGATGGGGGGGGAAAAGGGAGAGTGATGGGGGGAGGGGGGAAGGAAGGGAGAGAGGGGGGGAGGAAGGGAGAGTGAGGGGGGAAGGAAGAGAGAGTGAGGGGGGAGGAAGGGAGAGTGAGGGGGAGGAAGGGAGAGTGAGGGGGGAGGAAGGGAGAGTGAGGGGGGAGGAAGGGAGAGTGGGGGGGAGGAAGAGAGAGTGAGGGGGGAGGAAGAGAGAGTGAGGGGGGAGGAAGGGAGAGTAAGGGGGGGAGGAAGGGAGAGTGAGGGGGAGGAAGGGAGAGTGAGGGGGGGAGGAAGGGAGAGTGAGGGGGGGAGGAAGGGAGAGTGAGGGGGGGAGGAAGGGAGAGTGAGGGTGGGGGAAGGGAGAGTGAGGGTGGGGGAAGGGAGAGTGAGGGTGGGGGAAGAGAGAGTGAGGGTGGGGGAAGAGAGAGTGAGGGTGGGGGAAGAGAGAGTGGGGGTGGGGGGGAAGAGAGTGGGGGTGGGGGGGGAAGAGAGAGTGGGTGTGGGGGGGAAGAGAGAGTGGGTGTGGGGGGGGAAGAGAGTGGGTGTGGGGGGGGAAGAGAGTGAGGGTGGGAGGGAGAGAGAGTGAGGGTGGGGGGGAGGGAGAGAGAGTGAGGGTGGGGGGGAGGGAGAGAGAGTGAGGGTGGGGGGGAGGGAGAGAGAGTGAGGGTGGGGGGGGGGGAGAGAGTGAGGGTGGGGGGGGGAAAGAGAGTGAGGGTGGGAGGGGGGAAGAGAGTGAGGGTGTGGGGAAAGAGAGTGAGGGTGGGAGGGGGAAGAGAGTGAGGGTGGGAGGGGGAAGAGAGTGAGGGTGGGGGGGGGGAAGAGTGAGGGGGAGGAAGGGAGAGTGAGGGGGGAGGAAGGGAGAGTGGGGGGGAGGAAGAGAGAGTGAGGGGGGAGGAAGAGAGAGTGAGGGGGGAGGAAGAGAGAGTGAGGGGGGGAGGAAGGGAGAGTGAGGGGGAGGAAGGGAGAGTGAGGGGGGGAGGAAGGGAGAGTGAGGGGGAGGAAGGGAGAGTGAGGGGGGAGGAAGGGAGAGTGAGGGTGGGGGAAGGGAGAGTGAGGGTGGGGGAAGGGAGAGTGAGGGTGGGGGAAGAGAGAGTGAGGGTGGGGGAAGAGAGAGTGGGGGTGGGGGGGAAGAGAGTGGGGGTGGGGGGGGAAGAGAGTGGGTGTGGGGGGGGAAGAGAGAGTGGGTGTGGGGGGGGAAGAGAGTGAGGGTGGGGGGGGGAAGAGTGAGGGTGGGGGGGAGAGAGAGTGAGGGGGGGAAGGAAGGGAGAGTGAAGGGGGAAGGAAGGAAGAGTGAAAAGGGGGAAGGAAGGAAGAGTGAAAAGGGGGGAGGAAGGGAGAGTGAAGGGGGGAGGAAGGAAGGGAGAGTGAAGGGGGGGGGGAAGGGACACAGTATATAGCATTTGGGACTACAAGAAAATAGATCTTTCATATTTCAGGGCCTGGAACGCCTCGGTGGCCAGTGGTATCGCATACACATGCAAAAATAGGCAAATATCACTTTTTAGACTTAAGCCGTGAATATTCACGTCTGCGAAAAAACGTCATATCCGCAGCAAGTTTTAATATTTTCCCAGAACCACCTATGATAGCCTATAAGCAGCCTGCCAAACCTATCCAAAATGCTCAGCAGAAACAGCAATACCAATATACATGGATCATTCACATGCAAACCCAGCAATGTGCTGTATCTTATAAAGTTTAGGAAATGCAGCAGTATGACGTATGTTGGAAGAAACCAAATAGGCCTCTGCTATTCATCTACACGACACCTACAGAAGCATACTTTACTCCTCCTAATTAATCCTAATCTTCTCAAACACTCCACTTGAAAACTCCATACAGAGTTTATCTCAACCCCTATATAGGACTTTAGGATTTATCGATGCTTCCCTCCAAATGTGTTGCCCTTGTACACTTGTAAAAAAAATAAATAAAAAAACCCCCCCATGGTTTTCGAAAGCTCTCTAGGCTACAACTGCATCTATGGTCCAATCGTCCATGTAACTAGTATTTCAATCAATGAATAACAGCAGCTCGCCTAAATGGACTTTTGAGATATCTGTCAGAAACCTTGTTGCCATCACTTGTGAGAGAAGCCTTCAAGAGACGTGAGGGACCTGAACCTCTTCATTTCCGTCAAACTCCTGTGTAAAGATTGGTGTACAGGCAGTCCTCGTTTTACAACGCTTCGCTTTATAATGAATGGCTTATCCAACGCTATGCAATGGATACCTATATTCATTTTTACAACGCCAAAACGGCTTATCCAACGCTCTTACGACGTTATATATATATATATATATATATATATATATATATATATATATATATAATATACACATATCATATAATATAATATTATATTATACTATATAATATATTATATTATTAAATTACATGATATATTATGTTATATTATATATATAATACAGTATATACACTATATAATGTATGTGTGTGCTGCATATCTTATTGCCTGAGTAAAATATTTTGTGTATTTTAGCATTAAAAATGCCTTCAGGAACGGAACCTTTCATTTAAACAGTGTTCCTATGGGAAAACTTGTTTCGCTTTAAGACGTTTCGCTATCCAACGCCATTTTGAGTAACGCAATGTGTTGGATAACCGAGGACTGCCTGTAATTGCAATTAGATTGGGAGAAAATCTAGAAATAAACAGTTTACTAGATATGTGCAGATTTAGCTACATTAATTAGAGCCATAAAGTGTACCGATTAAACCATGATAAAGTGTCTCTTATTTTTCCACTTAGTGTTTCTACTGAGAAAATGTTGCAATGAATTATGATCACGATAAAAAAAAGTTAAAAATACATATGTATTTCGTGAGCTGGCAATGTTAATATGTGACTGCAAATCTTTTGCAAATGTAAATAAAACACGAAAAACATGGTTTGTTTTCTGGTGCAGATATCCAGATTTTTTTTGTGCAATTTGGATGAATCCCCCCCCCCCCCCCAATAGTTAACACAATGTATATCAAGGTAAACTAATTGTTCTTATTAAGATCTTCCATTAGTAAGGAAGTAAGGAAGGAAGACAGCTATTGTGAATCATTATTACCTGCTGGGTCTCCTTTGGGTCACGTTAAACATCTAATAAAGTTGGTTCCTCACGCCGAAACATTTCTGTCCATTCTAACATCAGTGAAATTAGCACTAAATGACCATGTAAGTTGTGGAAAAGAGATGAGTAGACAGCCCTTAGGAGCAATAATTGTGAGACTACAGCAGATATATGGCACAATGAAAGTCTATAATGAAGCATCCCTGCATTTTGCAGGCTGTACTATGCGGGTGCTTTGGCTTTTTTCCCATATTGACTACCACATAAACCTCATGGCAATATCCATCACTGTACCAGTAATGAAGAGAATAGTCTAAACAGCACACTTAGATCCCAAACACACAGGGCACACCATGTAATCAGGATAAGAGACTTGACAGCTGTGTATTCAGCTTTCAAATAAGTTAAGTCATGTGCAGTCAGCTATACAGTGCATGAACTACTATAAAAATACAACATTCAATAGCTACTAAGTTGTTCAAAAGATGGGAATGAGGGGTTCATCTGTACAATCGTCTGAAAAAGATGGGAATGAGGGGCGCATCTGTACAATCGGTCTGGAAAAGATGGGAATGAGGGGTGCATCTGTAGAATCGTCTGGAAAAGATGGGAATGAGGGGCGCATCTGTACAATCAGCTGGAAAAGATGGGAATGAGGGGTTCATCTGTACAATCGTCTGGAAAAGATGGGAATGAGGGGCGCATCTGTACAATCAGCTGGAAAAGATGGGAATGAGGGGTTCATCTGTACAATCGTCTGGAAAAGATGGGAATGAGGGGTGCATCTGTAGAATCGTCTGGAAAAGATGGGAATGAGGGGCGCATCTGTACAATCAGCTGGAAAAGATGGGAATGAGGGGTTCATCTGTACAATCGTCTGGAAAAGATGGGAATGAGGGGTGCATCTGTAGAATCGTCTGGAAAAGATGGGAATGAGGGGCGCATCTGTACAATCAGCTGGAAAAGATGGGAATGAGGGGCGCATCTGTACAATCGTCTGGAAAAGATGGGAATGAGGGGCGCATCCGTAGAATCAGCTGGAAAAGATGGGAATGAGGGGTGCATCTGTACAATCGTCTGGAAAAGATGGGAATGAGGGGCGCATCTGTACAATCAGCTGGAAAAGATGGGAATGTTAGCCAGCTGGCATGAAGGGGTGGGCGAAGAGAGGGGTGTGTCAGAGCTTGTAGCGGTCAGGGGATCGGAGTGGGAGCGCGGCCCACCCTTGCTCTCAATTATGACGAGGGGAGTGTGAGAGGCTCCTACGTTTTAAAAAGTGTTGTCCACCCCTTTGCTATTTGTTAATGAAAGGTATTTGTTCAGTAACTTAAAATTAGCAATGTCAAAACATTGATGAAAATGAGGAGGGGGGGGGGGGGGCAGCATAAAAATATAAGCCATATGTAAAATGATCTGCTTACCCAACGGCTTTAATATTCCAATGTTGCATCATTCACAATAGCAATATATGCCAGAAAGATTCACAGGGAGTACAGTGATTACTATATAGGTGTATCCATCAGCTGATGATGTAGCCCAGTCACGTTAGCAGCACACACAGTCTCGTGATTTGGCTGTTTGGGTTCTCTGATAGATTTGCACACTAGTGCTATGTTAACTTCAATGTATTTATAATACCACGCGCTATCCTATTACGCCGTGTAGCAGACAGTAGATCTGCCTTTTGAGGCTTCGTATAATATAAATTAAAAAGTCTTCAAGTGTCATTCATTCCATGAACTCCTACTACATACGATGGATACACCTATATAGTAATCACTGTACACTCTGTGAATCTTTCTGGCATATATTGCTTTTGGAGGATCTCCATAAGGGACACACATCTCCAAAAGCATTACTAGATTACTAGATACAACATCAATAAAAGTAACATTGATATTGAGTAACCTTAATTAGCTGTACACCCTAATAGAGGGTATACACCAGTTTTTAATTACATTCGCATTTGAATAAAATTATAAGAATATCCAAATATATACCACTTTTTTCACCCCTGACCGCTTTATTCTATAAAGGTCTGCGGTGCGCCTACAAAGGGACTCTTTTGTGTACCTCTCTAGATACCCTTTGCTATAGAGTCTGGGATCAGACAGAAGCTACAATAAGATCTTCTGCATGCAGGGGCTAGGGTAGAGGTATAAACCAGGGCCCAGTTAGTCCCCTGAGACACTAGAGGATACTGTATGGTATAGGGTCTGCCTTAAGACAGGGACTCCTTCACCATACTCAGAGAGAAAGAGGAATGCTGCATGACAGTGCCTGACTGTCAGTACATCGTGTAGCAGAGACTGTGGTAAAGGATCATTCCGGCTGGGGATCCCTCCCCTGTGGAGTCAGCGGGTGTATACAGTACATTCCTGCAGAGAACAGCACAGTGCGGCGTGGGATCACTGTTGCGTGTTGCTGAGTTCCAAGGATTATCCTGATCAGGAGCATTGATCAGGGAGGTAGTATAATAAGTGCACCACCAGGCCCCAACACAGGGAAGCGCTATCCCTCACACTTACATTCACCTTATTGTTGTGGACACTCAAGGGATAAAGCACATCATTATCAAAGGGACTGAGGGTGATGTGATGATGGACATGTGGGTGAGGGGATAGTAGGCATTCAGGGTGATGCAATGTTATTCATATGATGTATTGATGTTATGCCAAGAGAGTTTCATTGATGTTATGGTTCATGCTCAGTAAATACTGTTTATTCACATCGTGTGTATTTACTGTATGGTTGTTCTGGTGAGGGCACACTCCCACCACGTTAGGACCCCTCATCAGTGGAGGCGCTGCATCGAGTGTAAGTATATACCCCAGGTTCCCCGTGGCGGAAGCTCAGCCCTCCTGGCTGCCAAAAAGGTACAGCACCACACTGATAAGTAGTAAGATATACCTACCCACCCCAATCTCACTTAGGGTGGAGGAAAGAGGGCTACATATGTGTAGCATCAAAAGAGTCACATCTTAAGTGTCATATCTAAAGTGTCTACAAGAGTTAATTTTGGAGTGAATAATCTCTGGATGTTTTCTTTCTTTATCTTTAATCATGGATGCATTCTGAATATCTGGACTAATATTCTGATTAATTTCTTCAAACAGGTATGTGTCTGTATGCCGACTCCAATCAATTGAGAGAGAATTGATAATCTAATTAACTATTTGGTGTGTGAGTTGATTAGGCAAACCCCTCCCTTAAGTGTTAGTCAAATGCATGTGATTAGGGTACTTTAGTCAGTGTAACTTGGCTGTGTCACATCTTAAGTGTCTACAAGAGTTAATTTTGGAGTTGAAGATCGGAGAAAGATCTGGACTCTGCATTACAACTTTGCCACTGTGAGACATTCACTTTTAACATCTGTGATTATTTGTACACTTTTATCTTCCATTACCTGGGAAGTCACTCCTCCTGCATCTTACTATGCCCTCTCTATTGCTTTTTCTGTTGACTGTTTCCTCGCTCCTTTGTGAATGTCTCTGTCTCTGTTCTCTCCAACATCCCCACTGCACCATTATTTATACACCTCTCTCCCAACAACTTCTATACCCCGCAATAAAAAACACCCACACAAATCCTCTATCTACTCCTTCCCACTGCTGGGGATCTCCCTATAGTCTGAAGTCAGACATACACACCTGATATCACTCATGCGTCCCTGCCATCTCTCCCCCTGTAAATGGTGTTAACCTTTCTATTTAATACTGACCAGCCTTAAATATCACCCCACAAATCAAGTATCCCAATAGCCTGCACTCATGGCTATTGTCCCACACTCAGTCACTCCTACCACCCATTGTGACCAAGCACTGCCATCTACAGCACTTACTCCCTCCCCTACTGTCTCTGAAAGTTTCCCATCAAACCTCTTAGATTGTAAGCTCTTCGGGGCAGGGATTTCCTTTCCTATGGTCTGATTTTTAAGTACTTATTGTATAATTATAATTCCCTGTACTGTATGCTTTGTGAAGCGCTGAGTACACTTTTGGCGCTATATAAATAAAGACATACAATACTATTTGAATAATATTTTCAACAATTTAATAGGAGAGAGGAAGAATATGCTTGCCAAAGTGGTAAATATTAAAGAGTATGCAGCAAACCCTTTTAGAGCGCCCAGTCCAACTCAACTTATATTGCAAACCAATGGGACACTAGCTGGTCAGCTATGGAGGCAACACGATTAGTGGACTACAATTCTAGTCGAACGCAACAACCTTTATGCAATGATCACTCCAACTGGAAAGATCTCATGATTAAAATCTTCAGAATAATATTGAAAGAGCTCATAATACATAAACACGCCGTGAAAAACAAACCAACCACACCGGCTCTCGTTTCTACGTGGTACAGCCTTTGGGCAATTCTAAACAAACAGAGCATGCCCTCCTTCAAAGCATCTCACTACTCTCAAAAAACCTGTTCCAAACACGTATTTAAACACAAGCCAGTAAATGACATGCATGTGCAATTTGCAGCTAGATCCCCTGGCAGCAATGGGGTTAAACTGAAATGGCAATCCTGTTGAATTTTGTTTGTCCTTTTTTAAGACAAGACTGTATGATAACCATGTACAGATACGTTTGTTTGGGGCTCAATTTAAAAAGTCTAATGAAATGATGATAGATAACTAGAGAGTTCAAGAAAAAGAAATACTCCATATCCAATTGGTTTGCGTATATATATATATATTAAAAAAAATAATCATAAAGCAGCATCATGACGGATACTGCGAAAAAGTGAAGCCTGTCGCTGTCAGATAGTGTAGAACTCCATTTTAGGAAAATAAAATAAGTAAGAGGCTACACACCAACAGACTGATCCTTAACTAACCGTGACCCATCTAAAACACCATTACTTGGAAGAATTGTACTTCAGTGTAAGTGCTTTCCATCTAAGATTTGTGCATTGTATAAAAGTAGTTACTATTTTAAGGCCACTGAAGCAGCTAGACCAATCACAGATCACAAATATGGTCTATTGGATGCCAGCATGGTGAATGAGGCTGAAATAAACAAAAAGCTTTATTTTAGTGTTTAATGAAGAAATGGTGCCAAGGATCTGTTCAAAACAAATCTATCTGGCAAGACAGATTATTTTTCCAGAATCAAAGGTTTCTTCAAAGCGAATGTAAATGTTCAAGGCAGGGAAAACTTGATGAAAGTAGCCGCTTATTAACTGCTTGATACCTGTATTTACAATGCCACAAACATTTGCAATAAAGATGTGCTTTGCAATACAATGTACAGAATGAAGGGATCAAATGTCACTCAATCCTTTGTTTTTGGTTTCTATTTAAAAGTTATTTTTTCCAAAGATATACATTTTAGATTGTATTGCGGATGGCTAGACATCTCATATGAAGAAAAGCTATGCTTGTTCGACTTGCTTCAATTACACGAGAAAACATTTGTCATGTTTTTTCACTACCTGATTTTGATTGGCAAGTATAACCCAAGTAACATTCAAATATTAGCTACAGTATTCATGGAAAATACTTGAATGTCCATTACCTGAACAGCATCATAATACATCTTCTTGGCTTCTTCATCTGTCTTGTCTGACATTAGCCATGCCTTCAGCAAATATTCATAAAAGCTATCTCCAAGCCCTCCCACAGAGACATGATCTGAAAAAAGCAGAAAATAAATAAAATACAGGGAAAAAAAAAAAAGAGATACACTTCTGCTTTGTACGAAATACAAACATTACATTTACATAGGCCTATAATACACGATTATTAGTTGACCCTGCTTTTCACAGGGTTAACATTTTTAACTAAAATGGATAATCTTGAAAATTCAGTATAAGGCTGCGATTATAGTTGCAGCGACGGTGTGCGAACAAGAGATCTCTACCTTTGAGGGCGCCCATAGAGCACGCGACCGATGAAGCGCGATTCTCGAGAACACAATTTTGTTTGTCGCGTGACGGCCGGGACAAGTACGCGGTTCAGCCAATGAGGGCGAACCGCTCACGTGATGTCACGGCCACACCCCCCTGTCTCCTCAGACCACAGTGCAGGTTTCGTGCCACTATAATGGCGGCCTAATGTGGGGTTTTAGCAAATATGACACAAATCAGAGCAGTTCCATTTTTAGGACTGTTCTGACCAATGCTTTTTGTAAAGAGCCTCGAGAATTAGGCACCGTAAAGATCTGACACTTCGTGTCACCGTTCTACACAGCAACGTACTACTATGCATGTTTGACTATCAGTACTTGTATATTAGATCAGGGGGGCGCAATTTTTTTCCCTGCGCCCCCCTGCTGGCTGTCCCCTCACTCCCGCGCCCCCCCCTAACCCCAACTTACCCGCGCACCGGCGTAATGACGTCACGTTGCCATAGCAACGTGACGTCACATGACCTCGCAGCGTCATTTTGACGCCTCGTTGCCATGGCGACGCAGGGAGGAAGCCACCGGCCCACGGTAAATTAGGTTTACAGAGGCCCTGCAGCTCCCCCGGCCACTTAATTTAAGTGCCTTCGGGAAGCGCGCGGGGCCTCTGTAAGCCCCGCACCCCCCCGTCGGCAGTCTCGCGCCCCCCAGTTTGCGCATCGCTGTATTAGATGATGACTCTTTAGGAGGATGAGGTTCTCATGATGCACGGAGATGCTCTGTGCTGTATCTCTACGATACAAGAAAAAAAGTAGCATTTACACTCGTTACAAAACCAAATCATCAAAAGTGTTAATAGGCTATGAATGAACAAACGTTTCTCAGGCGCTCTCATCTTTTATATGTTTTTGGTGATCGTCACAGCTTTCTGTTGGTGACCCTAATGGCCATGTAAACAAATTATTTTAAAGTGGAAATCTCTTAAAGGGAAAAAATATTGAGATTCAAGACAAGCGACTGGACTGACTTTGCCTACAAATACCTGGAAATCCTGTGTACCGTATGGTCCGTAGCTTTGTTAGAGAAAAAAGATACACAAAATGGGTGTTGATGCTTGATTCAATAAGTGCTGTACACCAAAGGGCAATTGTGTCTCTGTGCAGTTGTTGACATGCCTTTCCATTTAACTATATAAGAAGTTTTTCAGAATTGTCTTAAGGTAAAGTTTTAACACCCCATACAAGACTCTAGAAGTTTGAGAGCCTGGAGCCATAGCATTTTTATTCTATGAAGACTTTTCCTTGATGTCTTTGTTTGCGTTCCTTAAGAAAAGTGTGACAAATACAAGAAATATGTTAAAAAAAAGACTCTTGAAATCTATTATTAGAAACCACAAAGATTTTTTTTTTTTTTTTTGCATTTCTTGAGCATTTTAGAAATTACCCCAAACTCCTAACATTAAACATCTACATTTTGTCCAATTGTAATTAAAACCAACTCATGTTATAGTAATCGATCACTTGCAGACATTTAATTTGAATTACTTAACAGGTACAAATTGAATCAATAGCTTGGCATAGCAACTTTAAATTACTTTGAAACTATAAAATCTACTAAATCAAATTGTTAAACAAAAATGGACATTATGAAGAGGAGCACACAGAAACCACACATTTTAATACGACTGTGTAAAAAGATGCTCAATTTTATGGCACAACAAAGTATGACATCCATAGTATGAGGTTTAAAGAGCAAGTCAAAAAATAGATCCAAATTATTGGAGGTAAACAGTTATTTTACTAAGAGAATATTTAACATTTTAAAATGTTACCAGAAAAAAGTGACATTGCTCAGAGTTGTGGAGGGGATGGGGAACTTATCCTTCAAACATTTTTTTTAAATGTTTTAAATTACCTCCAGATTACATCTGTGCTGTGCTATTTACACTGTACTTTAGTGAAGAGCTGTACAGACCAGGTAATATAAAAAAAATTATGCAGTAGTGACCTCCAATTGTGATTCTTACATCTAATGTAGCTACAGGAGAATACACAGTAAATTATGGCATTCCACATACTGTGAAACATAACTATAAAACAATAATAAACATTGTACATTACATTTTCTGCTTTTATAGTGTACCACAATCTCAAAAGCACAGGAAACTTTTGTGGTGGAAATAATTTGCTAACCCTCAATCCTTGGCACAATTTGTTTCCCCCTCCTCCACAAATGATTGTTTCATCCCTGTGTGGTTCTTAATATACAGTACATCCACCCACTATTATGGAGCTGTTGGATGAGTGCCTAGTAAATGCATAGTCTGCCATTTATTTATTTATTACATCCACGCCAGAATATATATTTGTCTCTTAGAACCACCTGCACTAGAGCACACATTAACAAGCCACTTCAAGAGCAGTGGGAAGCTTTCATTCAAACAATAAAGATAAAAGAACCGATTTTAAAGTGAAAGAAATAGTTAATTTCAGTGTTCGTGTAGCATGAAAATAATAATTGGAATGCGGAAGCCATTTTGGATAAAACGAAGTTGGCAGTGACTGAAGACAAACTTCGTTTGAATGACCTTTACAACTTTGGAAACATTATTTCCATGGAAACTATTGACATTGTAAACTAAAAAGCACGAGCGCTGTATCAACAAGACATTATGATGTAGATCATTGCGAAAGACAAACCCATCTGATGAATGCTCCCATGTTCTATTATCAGTTTACCATCACAATCAAAATGGCTGAATTACATTAGTGGACTGGTTTTGGCCATCTTGCACTGCACTGTATCTTGCTAGACAAAGTATCTTTTTTTTCTCCCTTGGTTACTAGTGAGGGCACGGAAGCATTTCTGTGGCGGCAATTAGTATTATGAATAGGGATATTGGATATTGGACTCTTGGATAAAGAGTGTGAATAAAGAAACAAAAGTTTTCTTTGCTTAGGCCCTGTACTTTTCATCCCTTTAAGGGCCCTGCTCTCAGCGTGACTCATTATTTGTGAACAGATACAGCCAATGTGGATTCAAGGTTTCTTGTTATTGTGTCTGAATAGCACTCTATTTAAGCTACAGTATACTACAAACTAGGAGTGGGAAGCCTTTTCTACAGAAAAAAACAGTATTACCTTTATTGTTCAACTTTTATATAGCTATTAGTTTACCATGATTCTACTAGAGGATTCAGAAAACGAACATTAATATACCTATTTTATATGAGTAACTATATTAATTCAATATTCACAAGCATATATCTTACAAAACCATGTATAATATATACTACAAGTGAGCGGCAATCTAAACATTGAAAAGAGAACACAGTCATGAATTTAGTTGTTCATTCACTTGCGTACAGTAAGCTACCAGAGAAAAAAAGAACTCAGCGAGGAGAGCACTTTGTTACCAGAAATTAGTATATGAATTGTATATAAAAATATATTTGTATTATTATCCAAGTTAAAATAAAGTGTACTAAAAAGACAAACTAATGAAAACATGTGACAAAGGATCAAGAAGGGATTCTGATACTCATTGCCCTAATACTGACTCACTATATTGACAATTTTGTCAGCTGGTTCCTACACAGTGTGGAAATACGGAATATTCTAGTCTACAGTATATGGTCTTGACACACCTTTAAATAGGTCATGCTTGGTCACATGTCATTAGTTTGTCTTTTTAGTACACTTTATTTTAACTTGGATAATAAAAATATATTTTTATATACAATTCATATTCTAATTTATGGTAACCGAGTGCTGTCCTAGGTGAGTTCCTTTTTTCTCTGGTTGCTTATTAGTTCACATTTCTCAGCACCGTGCCTACTTTATTACTGATCCCTTACGGTACTAGCTGAGCAGGGTCATTACTTTCCCTTCCCATCAGGTATACTTGCGTACAGTACACAGGAATTCCAATATCACTGACATTTATTCTAGGTGTAGACCCCCATGGGGGATATGAATGAGAGCAATATGTTTAATGCACAGACAAATTACAAATTGTTTTTGGCAGATTGATTGTTTGAGTTGGGCTTTACTGCCTTATGTATCCCTAAGGCCCCGTTCCCTCTGCTAGCTACGCGACGACCATGCGCACGTTCGTCACTCTCGTTTGGCAATGGGAGTTTTCAGACTTGAAACTACTCCCAGCGGCGCAGTACAGCGTTGACGCTGCTGCAACTCAGGGAGACAACTGAATTTGTGATTTTGTGCGGCAGCAGCGTCATGTGTACTTCGCCAGCCAATGAACGAAAGCTCCAAATTCTTTTTTTCTAAAAAGAGGATGACGTCTTCCCCTGTCCCGCCTACTGTTGGTTCATTCAGTCTGCTGGGGATGTTCACACATCACAGAGGCGCGCAACCGCAGACGCGCACACGCAACGTTAACGCTCCATTAATATTCAGTATAATCACTTGTCTTGTGATTTATAAATAATTACAAGGGACATCGGAGAGATCTGTTTTGCCCTGAGCATTGCGCTTTGAGCTACAGTATTAGAATCTTTACATTCTGTATATATTCTCCAGATTATCCCTGACAACTACTTAATTGTCAAGGATTGTGGAGCTTGGATTGTATCACTTACCTAAGACGCATCAGTTAAATTGATGGGAGTCCCCTGTAACCACAGTTAATTCAATAGTATAACTGTGATTATCAAGTAATATTACTACAGCTGACATCCCACTATATTGTTTTGTGTTCCTAGTGCTCTACCAGCCTCTCTTTGTTTTAATTGATTTTATTATTTTTGGTTCACATCTTTGCGTCTACTCCATTACATATATATATTTTAATGATTTAGCATTAATAAAGTTATTTTAAGCCCGTCTAGAGGTGTCTTAGTGTAACACTATAGGGATTCTTTCTTTATCTTTAAGTACAACTAGCTGATATACCCAGCGTTGCCCGGCATTGAATTTTCCCGCTCCCCCCCTCTCTCCGCTCCCCCTCCCTCTCTTTTTTTCTTCGCTCCCCCTCTCTCTCTCCCCCCCCTTCCCCTTTCTCCCCCGTTAACAGCAATCGGGGCCCCCCTGCACATGAATGTGGCCCCCGTGTTAATTGCTGGGTTCCCCCCTCCCCCCCGTTCACAGCTCCGGCCCTTCCCCCCTTCACACCTCCATTCCCCCCCCCTCTCACATGTCCAATTCCCCCCCCCCTTCAGAGCTCAGTGGGTGGGTGAGTGACTGGGTGGGTTGACTGAGGGACTGAGTGACTGGGTGGGTTGACTGAGGGACTGAGTGAGTGGGTGGGTGACTAAGTGACTGGGTGGGTGACTGAGTGACTGGGTGGGTGGGTGACTGAGTGACTGGGCGTTGACTGGGTGGGTGGGTGACTGAGTGACTGGGTGACTGAGTGACTTTGGTGACTGACTGGGTTTGGTGAGTGACTGACTGGGTGGGTGAGTGACTGACTGGGTGGGTGAGTGACTGACTGGGTGGGTGAGTGACTGACTGGGTGGGTGAGTGACTGACTGCGTGGGTGAGTGACTGGGTGGTTGGGTGAGTGACAGGGTGGGTGGGTGAGTGACTGGGTGGGTGGGTGGGTGAGTGACTGGGTGGGTGAGTGACTGGGTGGGTGAGTGACTTGGGTGGGTGAGTGACTGGGTGGGTGGGTGGGTTGAGTGACTTTGGGTGGGTGAGTGACTGGGTGGGTGGTTGAGTGATTGGGTGGGTGAGTGGGTGACTGGGTGGGTGGGTGAGTGACTGGGTGAGTGACTGGGTGGATGAGTGACACTTAGACTGGGTGGGTGGGTGAGTGACTGGGTGGGTGGATGAGTGACTGGGTGGGTGGGTTTGAGTGACTTGACTGAGTGGGTGGGTGAGTGACTGGGTGGGTGAGTGGGTGCGTGGGTGTGTTATCTTTCCCCCCCTGCATCTCTTCTCTCCCCCCCCCCCCGCATGCCTCCCCCCCTTCATGCTATCCCCGGAGGCAGCAGGTGTGAGGCGGCCGTGGCAGCCGCAGCTGTAGGGAGGGGGAAGGACAGCAGCGCGGGGCCTGTGAGGCGTGGTGAGGCGGCCGTGGCAGCCGCAGCTGTTGGGAGGGGGAAGGACAGCAGCGCGGGGCCTGTGAGGCACGGTGAGGCGGTGGCAGCCGCAGCTGTAGGGAGGGGGAAGGACAGCAGCGCGGGGCCTGTGAGGCGCGGTGAGGCGGTGGCAGCCGCAGCTGTAGGGAGGGGGAAGGACAGCAGCGCGGGGCCTGTGAGGCACGGTGAGGCGGTGGCAGCCGCAGCTGTAGGGAGGGGGAAGGACAGCAGCGCGGGGCCTGTGAGGCACGGTGAGGCGGTGGCAGCCGCAGCTGTAGGGAGGGGGAAGGACAGCAGCGCTGGGCCTGTGAGGCGCGGTGACGTGGCCGTGGGAGCCGCAGCTGTTGGGAAGGGGTAGGACGGTGGCGTGGGGACTGTGAGGCAGGCGTGACAACCGCAGTACCCGTCCGCCTGCTCGATCACTCACCCGTCCGGCCGCTACCACGTGCATGTGAGGCGGGAGGCAGCGTGTTGTGGCAGCTCCTGGCGCCGCTCCCACGCTGTGTCCCGGGCGCTCTTGACTGTAGCGGGGGTGTGTGTGTGTTTGTGTGTGTGTGTGTGTGTGTGTTGGACCTTTGGCTCGTCACTCCGCCTCAGGCCAATGAGAGGTGTGCAGGGGCGGGCGGGCCAAGGGACCAATCTCATTGGCCTGAGGGACACAGGCCATGCAGACAAACATACAGTGCTTTCACAAATATATAGTAGATATGTTTCATAGTCCCTGTTAGCACCACCCCTTTACTACATTTGTATTGGTGCTTCTTCATACCTTTAACACAATTTAATACCCTCCCTGGCGTTTGAGCGGGGTACACAGCTACCCCTTTGGGGGATTTCTATTTCAGAACTGCTCACGTGACCTGGCCGTCGCGTGAGAAATCATGTAATTTTGTTTCCTATTTCTCGCGCTTTTGAGCTCTGACGGGGGCGCACGCGGTAGCGCACTCTAAAGACAGCCTCATAGAGGCACATAACTGATCAGGCGCCCCGCGCTCACTGTCTCGCAGTCACGCCGACCATAGACACGGCCTTAGAGGCAACCCATCACATAATTAAAAATAAAAGTACCTAAACAACGTATAACTGAAACAATATTGTTTAATATATAATAAATATAGCAATGTTTTTTATTCAAAAGCGTTTTTAAATGCCCTACAATTGTAAGTACTTCATGTATATGACAATTCGCTTATTTTGGTAAGTTCAACTATTTAATTCTGCTAACCAGTTTGCAAAAAAAATTACTTCTATACTTACGTTGACCCCACTGGCCACTGTTAGGATTCAGATAGTTAGGAAACAGGCCTTGTGGTTTATCCAATCGGTTCAACACTTTTCGAATATTCATAACCTAAAACAAGTATATATGTAAATGGAATATATAGATAATAGGCTGACAACTTCTTGTACACGACACTAGTCATATCTTCTTTTAATGTGGAGCCATAAAAAGAAACAGTGCTGAATTAATGTCCAGTACAATGTTGTATACATACAGTAGTCAAACTAAATGCCTATTATTCTTTTCAATATTTACCAGTTTACCCTAAAGTGTAGCAAAATGTTTACTTAATTTGTTGGCTGTGGCAAGTTCTGGCATTTTGGTAATTCTGTTGTATGTATAAGCAGGGCTCGACAAATGCACTCGCCCGCACGCCACGGGCAAGTGCATTTTGACCGCTGTCAAGTGCTTACCTGCAGCGGGGTCCACAGGTGTGGTGATCTCTGTTTTCCCTTGCAACTTATACTTTTCCTCACAGGTCCTGAAAAAATGGACGCGTGGCGTCAAATGAGACTGCGTTGCTATGGTAACAGAACGCTGCGGGACATCACGCGCCCCGTTGCCATGGCAACGCATTGTCAAAATTTTCAGGACCTGCAGGGGAAAGAGTACAATTTGCAGGGGAGAAGACGGAGATTGCAGCAGGACCCCGCTGCAGGTAAGAGTTGTGAGGGAGGGAATTTGTTTTTTGGGGGTGGGGGGGGGGAGTGGGTTTTTCCCTAGTTTGTCAAGCCCTGTGTATAAGTCTGCATCTATGGCAGAACATTTTTTAATTAGGACTGGATCAAAAGCTCAGGAGGAGCGAGTCTCACAAAACACATCAGCAGATGTACAGTATCAAGAGCACGCATCCTTCTGTGACATACACTCAATGTGATTAGTTTTATTCTACAATGATTTCATACATTTCAACAAGACCATAGCTTACGCACATCTGTTCTTGCGCCCGCTTACACACATCTGTACATGTGTGTGCGTTTCATTTTTTCTCCCAATTGGTTGAAGCTTCAAGACCAGGACTCTGGAAAGCTAGATATCAAAGTAAATTTTCTGATAAACTGGTGAAATTAACACTCTATTTAAAATTGTATTAGATATTGTGATGCTACTTGTGTCCATTTGACAATAGTCTCTTTGCTGGTCACACTTTTTCCAATTGTGGGGATCAAAGAAGCTGTTTGGAGACTAAAATAAAAATGGTCTTCCTATAAATGCTAAAAGGTCACTACTGATTTTTAAGAGTAATAATTCTTGCTTTTACATCTTTTCCTATTCGCAGCCATGGATGCTAGGGTACAGATGTAGCAGGACTTGCTGTTTTCGGCACTGGTGCAAGTCACGGGACCGCGACTGCCCGGGTGCCTGAGGATTATTGCTGCGGGGGGTCCAATCCGGAAACATGAACCACCCGCAGGGCAACCATGGCAGCACCATCTCCGGAGGCAGCTTTAAACTTTATCAGCGGCGGCTCCGGAGACAGCAAGCTTTGCTACATCTATATGTGGAGAGAAAATGGAAGAATCAGTGGAGTAGGCCTCATCATTAACAAGTGATAGAGAAACCACAGAGTATGAACTCTCATTGGAAAGAGCAGTCAGAATTGTCATTAAGATGCCAGATGAAGGGTACTGCACCAGGAACAAGCATGAAGACAGATTGGCAGAATTAGCAGTTTATGAAAACTTGTACATCACATTTATTTATCAAGAATCAAAAACAGAAAAATGGTCATGAAGTGGACCCAATGGAATAAAGAACGACATGGACATAGACTATATCCTAGCTAAGCAGAAACAGGTGATTGAAGACTGCACAGTCCTTAACGGTTTTGACACAAGGAATGATTTTCAAATGTTGCTTTGGTGGCATGGTGTTTTCCTGTCGCACTCCCTTGCTGATCCACATCTTGCTTGAATCTTTATTGAACCCAATGGTTCATGTGGCACTCGTAAATGTTCTTTGCATCATCAATGTATGCGTCACCAATTTGTCTTAATGCATTTAGTACCACAGAGGTGCAGACAGAATTAAAATGGTTTTTCCATATTTAACAATCTTAAAATGAGTGGTAGATTGTAATCATTACTTTGGGAAATCACTTCTTGTATGGCCTTTCATTCAAACTGCATGTAAAGAGTTTTGCAAAGATTTTCTCTACTTCTTTCACGATTTCAGTTGTAATGCCATCTTCCCAGGATTCTTCCCATTCTTTATGTATTTATTGCTGTTGTTACTTCTTCTGGAAGGACACGTAGTAAATCGGATGTTTCTTCTGGCTCTTCCTCTGCTGGCTTATGTGTTCTCATACAATTTCATGTAGAAGCTCTCAACTCTTCATAGGTGCAGTGTCTTATTGTTGATCCATCATCTTGTTTGCATGCAATAATTTGCCTCTTCCCAATCATAAGTCGCTGCTTCATCTTCTTTAAGCTTTTGTCATCTTTGATGGTCTTCTTACCAGATCACAGTTCCATTTTCTTACATTTTCAGTTAAACGTTTGCAGATATCTTGCACAGCTTTGCATATTCAATTCTTGTATCTTGGAATTGCTTTATTTCGGGTCGTCTCCTCAGTACGTGCTTTGTCTCATCACATATTTTCTTATCCTGTTTGTTGTCAGCGATTCCTAGTTTGTCTTGTGCTTTCAACTACAATATTCATAGGTTCTTCATAATGGTGTGTCCCCATGTATTTTGAGCAAGCTGAAGCCTTTTTTCAGTTCCAGTTTAAATGCTCTGCTGTTATTCTTGAGATTATTGATGTTGATAGTTTTTATCTTTTTTCCCCCCTTTTAATCAGTTTTCTGCTTTCTATCTTCGCATTCAGATGTAATTTGCAGCAAATCTATCAGAGATAACTTTGTGTGTCAAAACGGTTCAGGACTGTGGAGTCTTGTTTCTTGTTAGCTAGGATACTTAATTCTCTTTTTCCATTGGGCCCATTCCATGTCCATTTTCTATTTGGATTTCTCTTGAAGAATTAGTTCAATATCTACACGTTTTCACATTCTGCAAATTCTACCAATCTGTCTCCCCATTGTTACCATACCATACTTGCCAACTGATGCTTCGTCTTTCTGGAGGGCACCATTCGTTGCATTGAAATATCCCATAACGATCTTGAGGTGACTATACCCTTTGTTAAATTGATTTAATTGTAGTACCTTTCCCACTTTAGCCAGGTATATCATTCAGATTTTCATTCTATTGTTAAACCTACCAGCAAAAGTACAGTACCACTATACATATTCTTGAACATTCCTTGCCACCTTCCCGTCACTGAGACAGCAAGGTATTCACATACACTTTAAAAATAACATTTAAATGGGAGATTCTTAGAGTCCATATAACAGGGAATTCTGCGATCATGACTAGACATGACTAGACTAGAAATGTCGGGAGGTTTTATATACATCAATATTGCTGAAACTGAATATTGCTATTTCTAGTCAGTTAACCTTTAGAGCTGCATATTCAGCATACAGAATGCCTTTGCAGCATTGAATTACACAGTATATACAGTACATAGTACATCACTTAAATTGATACTCAAAGGAGCAATACATTACATTTCCCTCCCCTTTAAATACAGGATGAAGCAGGGGATCTCCGAAGCTGAACCCCATTCATTTCAGCTCCGGGGACCCCCTGCTTCCAGAGATACTTGCCTTTTAATGGAGTCTCTAAATATTTCGGCAGTTTAAAGCCCTCGCGTCTTATGGGCCAACAGAAAGCCGCACCAGGTGACATAACAGCTTCCTATTGGCCTTCAGGGCCCAGGAGTTTTGAAAAATTGACCATAATGTGAACCATGTAGTGACTACCGGCACCCACTATGGAGGTTAGTACTTCCAGGAGCAGGGGGTCTCTGGAGCTGAAATTAACAGGATTCAGCTCCGGAGACCCCCTGCTTGAATCATGTACTTGGGAAAAAAACAAAAAAAAAAAACGGAAAGAAAGAGTCCCCAATGGATTTGCTCTTTAAATCATTATTTCCAATAATACACCGACGTACATAGCCAATCAGTTACAGTTCATTAAGATGAGACAAATTAAAACCTTGGTTGTATGCAATGAGAGCAACAGGGATAGATGTGAGACACGTACAATATAGTGAATATGTGTAAAAATAAAAAAATAAATAAAAAAGAGTGTTCAACAGAAATGTTAATGCTGTAACGTGTTATACCATTTGTGTTGTAAGTAAAGCTACGTGTGCATCCCCCTATCTCCCATATACCCTTCCCTATTATTTATGTCCCCATCTAACCCCTCATCCCAATCACCTCATTTTTTTGTAGCCCAAAATTAGGAGGAAAAAAAAATCAAAATAATGTTACAAAAAATAAATATAAAAAAGGAGCTTAAGGAAGTGTGTGTGTGTGTGTGTGTGTGTGTGTGTGTGTGTGTGTAGTGGGGTGGCACAGAAAAGCAGCAGTTGAAACAAGGGTACTTATTAAATTCCAGCATTGAACCATTTTAGCTGTACTATGATACAGTATGATGCATAGGATGTTCTCCTGCAGATGTAACTCCTGGATCACCATTATCTTCTTAATAATAACTAAACCCACGTTACTCGGGAAAAATAAACAGATTTTCTGGAGTGCACAAGCAAAATGCGAATATGTACTTGGCTGGCTTGTTAGCCATTAGGGAATCCACATCATTCAATTGTCAAGGTGTGCTAGCACGCGGTTTGTAAATTACTAATCTCTGCAGGCACAATGTTTTTCATTTGTCAGCACCCAGTTTCTTTTTATTCATGTTCTTAGTTGGTGGAATGGAGTTATTCAGGTGCAGCACTATCCAATTGTAATTTCTCTGCACTGGTCTTTGGTACACCACAAGGAAGATAACTTTTTTTTGGCAAATCCTCAAAGAAATGAAAGGACAATTATAATCTCTTTACAAACATAACCTCTTCTGAGGAGGTCGTATCTTATCTGTTGCCAAGTGTTATTGCCATCTATGGAACTTTGACTTGCAATATTAATGAAGAGCAAATGTTATACCAAATGCAATATGGACACAGTTTTAACAGCTATTCCCTTGAGGCTTAATCCATCTAATTTAGGGATGCATTCTTCGTGTTCTTGCAGAGAACAGCCATTTAACATGTTTCAATGCTTATAAAAATCAGGTACTTCTTAGTTAAATCAAGCTCACCTTTTCAGCAAAAATTGGGTTCCCAGACACTTGACTTAAATGGATAAACTCCAAGTGCAGAGTTCCAAATTCAGCCAGAATGCTGCTTCCTCCAGAAGCCCATGGCCAGTTGCGACCAATGCCACTGAAGACAAAAAGGGAGACTTATGGTTAGAAGCAGTCACATTTATTTTTTTGGAGAGTTGCATTACTTTCACAGTATTAAATAATTAGTAAGGTATCTCCGTAAATTCCCAGCAGCATACCAATTTCCTGTCGGGCTCTACCGTCTGGCAAAAGTATTGCCACAGATATACATTTTATTTTGAGCCATACTTTCAGAGACGAAGAGTAAAGATGTGAGCGCTCAATGTTCTAAGATTCAACTAAGTACTTAGACAAGTATAATTGTATATATGATGTCAAAGAGCTAGAAACTAACACATGGAAAGCGCTCAACTATTAAAACAAAATTGTGACTAACCATGCTTACAGTGATGGCTTATACAACAAAGATAATAAAATAATCAATATAAATGGTGAACTATAAACACAAAAATACTAAACTATCTAATAAGGTGAATTAATATATCTACAAACTGTGTACTAATTACTGTACTTTGAAATTACACATGCATAAAATCCCAACTTTCTGGGGGACAGAAGTAACAGGATGGCAGCCTTTGGACAATATAATATAAATCCTTCCACAAGGATATATCTGAAAAACAATGTTGATATGAGCAAAAAATGCCCTAGGCGCAGGCCCTTATATACAATACCAGTCCAATATGGAAAACAGTCCTTGGAATATGAGGTAGGTTGAGACAGTCTCTTACTGCAACAGAACACTGGCTATGTGCTATTCACGCGAGATTCATGCTGTATGGAAACAGAGAAAACAAAGAACACCATTGCACAGCACGCAAGTGACTGTGAGGCACCCTCACCCCCTGCTAACTACTTACAATGTTGTAGTAATCAGCGTACAGAAATTGGTAACTTTAGGGATAGGTCCTCCTTGGTCATCTGATGCCGACCCTCTGATATGGTGTGCTCCCGCCAGTCTTGGATCCAGTGATCATAGATCAATCCTCCGATCCTGGTCTCCACTAGTGTGACCTCGTAATACAATATGGAGAACCATGTGCGGTACCAAAATACAATTTATTAAACTACAATAGTAAAACCTCAAACAATGCACTCACATGATGTGGGGGATGATGGGGTGTCTTACTAAGTGCCGTCTGCTTGAAAGCTAAAGTTACCAATTTCTGTACGCTGATTACTACAACATTGTAAGTAGTTAGCAGGGGGTGAGGGTGCCTCACAGTCACTTGTGTGCTGTGCAATGGTGTTCTTTGTTTTCTCTGTTTCCACACAGCATGAATCTCGCGTGAATAGCACATAGCCAGTGTTCTGTTGCAGTAAGAGACTGTCTCAACCTACCTCATATTCCAAGGACTGTTTTCCACATTGGACTGGTATTGTATATCAGGGCCTGCGCCTAGGACATTTTTTGCTCATATCAACATACTTTTATACTGTATATGCTGTACAGGAAAAAAATACCTTTTCCCAGCAAACGCAACAACAAGCATAATTCACTTAAGCAATCCACACCCTTTGAAACGCTTCAAGAGAAGCCAGTTGCCATTTATGAAGAAATACATTTTTACTGAAGAACAGAAGGTTTACGCAAATGATGAGGAATATTTGACACATCATTTGCATTTTACAACAACGCAATGGCACAAATTGGACATAATGCACAATGTAATGCACCCTTGTGAATGAGTGAAAACTAAACCAATAACAAGCCTAACAATGTACTCTTTACATTTTTAATATAGACCGCAACCAAATGGGTTATGTATACAACTCTTATTTAGATCAAATAATTAATGCAATCTTACAGTCTTCCAAGTAATTATAAGGGAGCGTAAACTTTATAACGAGCAAAGTGTATAAAAAACACAAAGATGAGAGGCCACACTGCACAATCATTATGGGTGTCAATAGAGCCAAGCAGAGGCCAAATAATTAACCCTATGCTGCTAAGGAGGCTTTAATACATTACTCTGCATTGACAGGAGAGAACAATTGAGGTCACCTAACCAACTAAATATTTAGCAATCCACTGCACAAATGTCTTATTTGGTGAAACCTGAAATGAAATCCATGGAACAACATTCAGTACCTGAATATTATAACCCCTTGTCAATGTGTTGCCGGCCTCCTTGACAGCAAAGAGGATGAGATGTGAGTGTTTTGGAATGAGAACTTTGAGCTGTACCATTATCATACCTTTACATTATTGCAGTCCTATAACTACAGGCATGATCAGCAAAAGAAAAATCAGCGAGATCTGTGATTAATAGCATTTCTACTGAAAAAACAAACCTTTCATCACTTTCACGTACAATCAAATAGGAACAAACATTGAACTAATTATGGATATTACTTTAAAGAAATAAATGCTTTTACAGGTAACTGTAAAAAATAAAGTATTTTTTAAAATTTCCCCTCAAGATTTTTGTAAATATTTCAATTTGGAGTTTATGGTGATTTTACGGCAATGTCATCTCCCTTCTCTCAGGTATATTTTCCTTTAGCATTGTATGTAAAACATTGAATTTTTACTTTACGGGTTACAAGATTGGTGTACAGTATGGAAAACAATGACTGTTCTTTACAGAATGCGGTTTCTAAACTCAGTGGATTGTACCCTTAACTCTGTTTTCTAATGGCATATTGCAGGACATTTGACCGTTTATGTTAAATTAACACTGATTTACAGTGTAAAATAACATGGTTACGTACAACAATAAAACATGCCTAATATCTACTTTAATAGGAGATATAAAATACTAACCAACCCCAGAAATGTAATGGGCACCTTCAACAGGGAACAAAATTCCATGCTCAGTGCCTGAGGAGGCTAAATATTGATGGGTGACCTAAATGTGAAATTATCCATAGTTGGCAAAAAGTTGGAATAGAGACATCGGTAGAATCAAGTCAATGGAATTTGGGAAACTCTTCAACAAAATGTACTCTCCATACCAAAATACAATGCCTAATCCCAGCTGAAGAGGTCACATGCAACTCTTATTTTGTGGTATAAAGATACAGATTTCATCAAAGTGCCTCATTAAAAAAAAAAAACACATTGTTCAGCATATTAAAGAGCTACTAAGCTGCGATTGAGATACAAAAATGGATAAGGCATTCAGTGTTTGGGCTAACATGTGCTTGCTAACACTTATCTTTGTCAGAAAATGGCAGCCAATAAAAGGCATTGCAAGTCAATTGCCTAATCTGCCAATCTTAAGGGAGCTGATGCATTTCTATAACCCCTACAGTGTACCTTGAGAATCCAGACCCCGTAAATATCATGAATTAAGTTCCCAGAGCCAGTTGTCTAGACAGGACACCAGAAAATCTATCCACTTCCAAACACCAAGAGAGACCCCTTTCCACAAAAGTACTGAAACATTTTGCATTGAAGTGCATAACAACCACTACAAAAAAAAAATCAGCATGCCAGTCCTGGTATGTTTAAGATACCATTATCTCCAATTGTAGGAGTTCTGTGGCTGAATGTGGGTAGACATATCCAGCATTATTTGTTGCACAAATGGTTTTATTTATTTTTTCTCCAAAAGAGAACAGGGAAATGCTTAAAGAAGTAGATCCCCCTTGTTCTGGTTTTATTTATTTTTTTACCTCCCTCTCATCCCCTCCTCTCCTCTTTATTTGAACATAATGGCACTGCGCAACGTGGGAGATTTAAACACCATTATACTTCTGGTGGAGGTGACGCTACCTTGGTAGACTCTTTCCTGGCACATATCTTGGATATTCCCAGAGCTGAAATGAACATGGTTCAGATTCAGGGACCTCCTACTTCCTACCCACATAAAAAAATGTATGGGTGGAGGGGGGAAGTTTGTAAGGCAAGGATTGCTCCTTTAAAAGTCTAGAATAAATTGCATGTTATTGTACTCTAAAATATTTTTAATGGCGTGAGGCAAAAACAATGCGAATCATGCAGGTGGCGACAGATTTTGTAGTGCGCGGGGGTGATAGACTACAGAGGGTTTCACAGCAAGAAACCTTCTGGATCTATACTCTCAAGACCCTCTCCCCTAAAGGGTTAAACATCGATTTTGATTTAGCATCATTTCTTTGATGCACTGTAACTAATCATTTATTTTCTCATCCAATGTAATTTTATATGTTGTTATACATTTTTACTGTTTTTGTATCAGTGATCCAATGATTCCTAAGTGAGTCAGGGAGTCGCTTCAGAGGTGATTAAGCTTATACCCATCTGATGGTAATTATCAGCAAGTGAAATCACCCTGTTATTCTTGGCCCGAAGTGGCTCCTGTATACAAGGGGTTAAACTGGGGCTATATATTGCACACGGGATTGACGAGGCTCCACAATCCCCTGACGAAGTGACGTTCCCCGTCACGAAATGTGTAGGGAGGAGCCTAAGAGGTACTGCCCCACACACTCAAGCTGCTAGTCATTGAAGAGGAGACGGTGACGTCATCCAAACTGCGCCGGAATCCCGCGAGGTACACGCGGCACCGAAGAGGACATTCAAAGACTGAGTGCGGCGTTTGGGTTGTGCTGGGTCGGGCACATCTTTGTTTTTATACTCACCGTCCTTTGTGAGTATTTTATTTGTTTTAGGTAGGCGTCATTAAAGTTTTTTACTACTGCGCAATCCTTTGCCCTCTTTTATCCCCACTGGAGGAAATATGAGGCTGAAGGAATCCTGAAGCCGATCCAGGAGACTACGTTCCTGAAAGGGAGACCTGCCTGACGTCCACGGAAGCGGAGGATACCACGAGGGGTTCGTGGTACACCAGAGGCGACTGGGACCCAGAAGGCTCCAAGTACAGATTCTCTCCCCTGCATGCATCCTATCTACTTCTAGTAAGTAGGCATCTCATTGAGCTTTGATCATAAGGTCACATTTGGCAACTAAACATACTGCGCAATGTCCTGTCTCTCTGCTTTATGTCATACATCTGCAGGTTGAATATATCATGAGGAGGACTGTTTTTCTCTTTGCTTTGTGAACTGTGATTTTGATACCATCTACCATCAGATGACCACTCAGGATTGGGAGCAATAGTCTGTATATTTGGACTTTAATATCATTTCACTGTATTTACACATGCGCCAGGTTTATGTCTATTTTTGTATTTATATTCTTGTTTTGAGGTTTATTTTGGGATATTCCTCAGTAGATTACCAGGCTGCTTTAGTTGTGCACTGCACTAATTAATTCACATATGCACTGCATAGTTTTATTTTAGGTATAGCGCTTGTCACAGTATATTTTGTATTTTTATTGTTGTTATCTCACACTGTATAGCTGCTCACCTCACATATCACCCATACACTTTTGTCATTAGCATGGCTCTTTTCACAAATAGAGCACTTAGAGGTTGCAATTTTGATGGGGTATTTGATGAAAATCCAGACTGTATGGATCTGGAAATAGAAAATCTAGAAACGCAGTTCTCAAAATTAGAGAAACTATTACATCATGAAGTTAAGCAGACTTGGGACTCTTACGCTCTTAAAAAATATCTGGAGTGCAAGAGAATCCCAAGGGGCTTAAGAGTTTTAAAAGTCCCCACGTTAGATCAAGATAAAGAAAGTTTCATGGAGGAGTGGAACTTCTATCTGGACCAATGTTCTGTTAATCTCATACGGTTAGTGATCAAACAAAGAGCCTCTACTTTGGAGATCATTAACAGTGAGATTAATCAGATTAAGGAGAATCTGGAACCCTTTATGGAACTAAAGGAATATAAGGAACTAGAGGACAAAGTGATTTTAAGAATAGAAAAATTGGATAGAGAAACTAAATTGAATAAGCAAATTAAATTTGCAAGAGACAAAAAAGATTATGACGAAAATAAACAACGTAACTGGAAAAGAGAACAGGTGACAGTCTCAACAGATAATGTAGAAGGAGTAATCAATATAGCACCACCAGTAATTAAAACAATTAAAGTGTCTCATAAAAACTCAAATTCTAAACATGCTCAAAGTAAGAAGAATGAGACAAAGACTGATAAAAAAGATATAAAAGATCTGAAGAATCCAGAAAACAGTCAAACAAGATATGAATCATTTAGATCACAGACATCTGAGGGAGATCAAACTTGTAGAAAATATAGGGAGAGATCACCACTATGGAGATCAAATGAAAGAGAAGATAGAGATGGAGAAAGTAATAAAAGATTTGTTCCTCCTTTTTTAGAGCAACGCAGAGGTCAGAAGCCCTTTCACGAAGCCAGGAGAGAGAGCCGGAGAGAGTGGCAAGGACCCAGGGAGTTAGAAAGAAACAGATCACGAGCAGACGTCTCCGAGGAAAGAGGGGAGGAACAAGAAAACAGAAAAAGAATAAATGCAGGCAGAGATTGGTGAAAAAACAGAATATCTTTAATCTTAGTGATCACAAACTTTCTGATGTTGAGACAAAAGTATTAGAAAAGGGACTCACTTTTGCTCAAGTCCAGGGACCTAACATGTTTAAAACATTTATTGATGTACATAAATATGTTAGGAAGTTAACACTAAAGAAGTATTTCATCAAAGATGCAGTCACTAGAGCTGTTAACATGGACACAGCTAGTACAAATGCAGTGAAGTCCCCACTGACTGCATTCAAGAAAAGTTCAACATTTTACCCTAAGATGTGTAAAGGGAAGTTTATAGACACCTTTGCGGAAATGGTCATAGGAGACTTAGAAAACTTGAGCCAAGACTTCAAATGTAAAAAACAAAATATGACCACAAATGAGAAGGAAGCAGTAAAATCATTATCAAATAATAATCAGATAGTGATTAAGCCAGCTGATAAAGGTGGCGGGATAGTAGTCATGAACAGGGACTACTATCAGGAAGAATCCCAACGAATATTAAGTGATAGGAAACCTATAAAACACTGAAAAGTAACCCCACGAAGGAATATGGTATTCAGTTATCAGAATGGCTGGCAAAAGGGTATGATACGGGTATTATCAGCAAAAAAGAGTTGGAGTTCTTATTAATAGAGCAACCTAAAATACCACTCTTCTATTTTATCCCGAAGATCCACAAAAATCCCTTGAAACCCCCAGGTAGACCTATCATCTCAGGGGTAGGGTCCCTAACATCCAAACTTTCTCAATTTGTGGATCATCTATTACAGAAGTATGTGGTAGAAATACCATCACATCTCAAGGACACGTCGCATGTGTTACGAACCATTGAAGATCTAACATGGGAAGAAGATCTGATTTGGGTCACATGCGACGTGGTGTCCCTTTACACCATTATAGACCATGAAATGGGTCTGAAGGCCATAGAGTGGATTTTGAATAAAGATACCAGTATGGAATCCTCAGTTAAAATATTTATTATAGAGGCCATCAGGTATATACTCATCCACAATTATTTCTCTCATGATGGCTGCTATTACCTCCAGACGTGTGGGACCGCGATAGGTACCTGGTTTGCACCAAGTTATGCTAACATTTTTATGGGCATGTGGGAAGAAAATTACATCCTAAACCACAACCCATATGGTGCAAACCTGGTACTCTGGAAACGCTACATCGATGATGTGCTATGCGTCTGGAAGGGCACTAAAGAAGAATTAGAGGCCTTCAAAGAACATCTCAATACAAACGACTATTATATACAATTTACGTTTAGTACTAGTTCACAGTCTATAAACTTCCTGGATCTAACTCTCTACACTGTTAAAAATGAGATACACACTAAAACTTATTACAAAGAGGTGAATGCCAACTCCTATGTCTTAGCATCTAGCCACCACCATCCCCATTGGTTAAAAAATATCCCAAAAGGACAAGCACTTAGGGTAAAAAGAAATTGTTCTCAATTGGAAGTGTATAAGGAACAAATTGAGGACATGGGCAATAAGTTTAAAGATAGGAAATACAATAGGAAAGTTGTTAAAAATGCTATTGAGCAAGCTAACAACATAGAAAGGGCTTCCTTGATCCATCCGGTTAAAAAAGTAGCTGCAAATACAAATAAAGTATTTCTCCCTTTTATTACACAATTTAATGGTATGTCTAGGGAGATATCCAAAGTGTTTAATAAACACTGGGGGATCCTACAAAGAGATCCTATTCTACAATCTATAATACCTGACAAACCGCAAATTGTGTATAAAAAAAGCTCAAAACTTAAAATCCCAGCTGGCCCCTAGTTGCCCTAGGAAACATCAAGGACTGGGACAAACAATGTGGTTAAAAGAACTTAAAGGTTATTTCCCCTGTAAGAAGTACATTGGTTGCAGTTATGGATCAAAGTGTAAAGAATTCAAATCCAATGTAACTGGTAAAAGTTTTGAAATCCGTTCATTTATTAATTGCAAATCTAATTTCTGTGTTTACCTTTTAGAATGTCCCTGTAAATTACAATATGTGGGCAGGACGGGGAGACCACTGAAACGAAGATTTGCCGAACATGTGTACAATATTAAAAATGGCTTCGAAACACATAGTGTTTCCAACCATTTTAAATTGCACCATAATCAATCCCCAGAGGGGCTCACATGTATCGGCATAGATTGCCCCAAGGTGGGTATTAGAGGGGGTGATAGACTACAGAGGGTTTCACAGCAAGAAACCTTCTGGATCTATACTCTCAAGACCCTCTCCCCTAAAGGGTTAAACATCGATTTTGATTTAGCATCATTTCTTTGATGCACTGTAACTAATAATTTATTTTCTTATCCAATGTAATTTTATATGTTGTTATACATTTTTACTGTTTTTGTATCAGTGATCCAATGATTCCTAAGTGAGTCAGGGAGTCGCTTCAGAGGTGATTAAGCTTATACCCATCTGATGGTAATTATCAGCAAGTGAAATCACCCTGTTATTCTTGGCCCGAAGTGGCTCCTGTATACAAGGGGTTAAACTGGGGCTATATATTGCACACGGGATTGACGAGGCTCCACAATCCCCTGACAAAGTGACGTTCCCCGTCACGAAACGCGTAGGGAGGAGCCTAAGAGGTACTGCCCCACACACTCAAGCTGCTAGT